>NC_143482.1:9262058-9420924 GCF_027475165.1 Benincasa hispida | reverse complement strand
TAAAGTGCGATAAAAATAAACCTAAGCTATGATGATACAAGATATAGGTTACATGATACATGATACTGAGTTTGAGACTGACTGTGAAAATTATACAAAGAATCGTGTTATACGGTGGCAAGGCTTTATGTACGAAGCAGAAAGAGAAAAGATAATTAGTACAAACATCGCAAGTTCATTAATTGCGTTAAAGATATAGCTACGGTTCCGCTTTCCCTTGGTGTACACCTCTCAGTGATCGGCCATGTTCCCACATCTCTGTGGTGAAACAGGGATGAACTTAATGAAGACAAGGTTGCTTCCATATCTGGAAGTACTTCTCGCTTTAGTTAACGCATTCTTCTAACCTTCTCTCGACAGATCAAAATGGCATCTTCACTTCTACTCTCACAGGTGAAGATGTCATCTAGCATGCTTTAGCTAAACATATTTATTCCTTTAGCACAAAGTAATTTACTTGTTTAATTCATTCCAATTACCAAGGGATTAAGAAAACATCATGGAGAAAGCAATTAATGGAGGAACGGATGTAGACAGAGATATGGAGATGAAAATGATTATGACATTTAATTATAAAATCTAGCATCTGATACATGGTATGAATGATTTAGACTAAGAAGATGAGATACAATTGATGATAGAGATAGAAACAAATATAAAAGAGTGCCAATGTCTTGACACAGATCTGGATGGAGAATTTGCTTGTCGGCGTATTGAGTGAATGGAAGGATGAGCGTCCTTCTCAGGCTTGCTCAATCAGTAGAGTTGATCTAGGTACAGAGCTTCATGACGAGGATTTGGAATGATTCGCCTTAAGACTCACCTCTTGGCCTTGCCTCTTTTCTTCTCGGATTTTCTCCGATCAGCACTCAGATCAGCCTCTCTCTCAATATACAAATATCAAAATAGCCTCGTATCAAGTATATCTTTCAGTGAATTCTCCGAAGGTATTTATAGATGAATGCTCTGATTCTCTGCTGTGTGGTCCCCACTTTATTGTTATGGAAATTCCGGAAATGGTGGAATAAATATTTCTTCTGTTATGCAATCAATCCGTTGAAAATGCACAACGGTTAGTTGTACACGTGTCAAAATCCTCCGCGATTGCGTTGCTCATTTGCATCTTTCGATTGTGTGCCCGCATGCAGTGTTGTTTTTTATTACTGCTTGTGGTTGAAGTTGCGTTGATCGCAAAGCTCTTGATCGATTTTCGCATGCGCCGTCATTGCGTTGATCATCTATTCATTCCTGAATGATGGCCATAATGCAACGTAGATGCATTAATCTTTTTTTTTCTTGAGCCATGAGTGCATACGTTGACTTGATTTCCTGCAAAACAGACTTGAAATATTCCTTTCTACCATCGCAACGGTATCAGTGAGTGTATTGACGACAATTTATAATTCTTGTATTTCTTAGCTAATTTTCATACAATTGACACAACTTTCCTCTCTTTTAACCACAATATCTAAATAAAGTAGCATAAATAACTGCATTTTCTCCAATTATTTATACTGCATTATTTAGATATTGTGGCAAGAAAGGAAAGTTTGTGTCAATTGTATAGAAATTAGCTAAGAAATGCAAGAATTATAAATTGTCGTCAATACACCCACTGACACCATTGCGATGGTAGAAAAGAATATTTCAAGTTTGTTTTGCAAGAAATCAAGTCACCGTATGCGTTCATGGCTCAAGAGAAAAAGATTAGCGCATCTACGTCGCATTACGCCAATCATTCAGGAATGAATAGGCGATCAATGCAATGACGACGCATGCGTCAATTGATCAAGAGATTTGTGATCAACGCAACTTCAACTGCATGCGGTAATAAAAAACAACACCACATGCGGGCACACGATCGAAAGATGCAAATAAGCAACGCAATCGCGGAGGATTTTGACACGTGTACAACTAACCGTTGTGCATTTTCGATGGATTGATTGCATAATAGAAGGAATATTTATTCCACCATTTTTGAAATTTCCATAACAATAAAGTGGGTTCCACACGGCAGAGAGTCAGAGCATTCATCTATAAATACCCTCAGAGAATTCACTGAAAGATATACTTGATACGAGGCTATTTTGATATTTGTATATTGAGAGAAAGGCTGATCTGAGTGCTGATCGGAGAAGATCCAGGAAGAAAAGAGGCAAGGCCGAAAGGTGAGTCTCAGGGCAAATCATTCCAAATCCCCGCCGTGAAGCTCTGTACCTAGATTAACTCTACCGGTTGAGCAAGCTGGAGAGGGAAGCTCATCCTTCCGTTCACTCTATACGCTGGTAAGAGATTTCTCCATCCAAATTTGTGTCAAGACGTTGGCACTCTTTTGTATTTGTTTCTATCTCTATCATCAATTGTATCTCATCTTCTTAGTCCAAATCATTCACACCATGTATCAGACGCTTGATTTTATAATTAAATGTCATGATTATTTTCATCTCCATATTTCTGTCTACTTTCATTCCTCCATTAATCGCTTTCTCCACGATGTTTTCTTAATCCCTTGGTAATTAGAATGAATTAAACAAGTAAATTACTTTGTGCTAAAGGAATAAATATGTTTAGCTAAAGCATGCTAGATGACATCTTCACCTGTGAGACTAGAAGTGAAGATGCCATTCTGATCTGTTGAGAGAAGGTTAGAAGAATGCATTAACTAAAGCAAGAAGTACTTCCAGAGATGGAAGCAACCTTGCATTCACTACGTTCGTCCCTGTTTCACCACAGAGATGTGGGAAATGCGGCCGATCACCGATAGGTGTACGCCAAGGGAAAGTGGAACTGTACTTATATCTTTAACGCAATTAAAGAACTTGCGATGTTTATATTAATTATCTTTTCTCTTTTTACTTCGCACATAAGCCTTGCCACCGCATAACATGACCTTTGTATAATCTTCACAGTCAGTCTCAACCTCGGTGTCTTGCATCATGTAACCTGTATCTTGTATCATCATAGCTTAGGTTTATTTTATCACACTTTACTTTTATCGCAATTTACTTCATTATCCCATTTTTATCGCTTACCTTTACTTTATTGCATAATTTACTTTATCGCATGTACAAACCACACTTTTATTAAATTGAAAAACCCCCGGTCGCATATATCACAATTGTAACACAATTAACCTAAAACAATCCCTGTGTTCGACCTCAGATCACTCCGAGAAACTTATGGTGGAATTATACTTGGTTTCAACGCAAGAAAACTTGTGACAACATCGTATACTACAAGCATTTTGTTAATAATGCATACACCTAGAAGTAGTATCGCATATCATTTCATCATTGTCCTTATGCTTAAAGAAGATAAATTTTATGCGTTACAAGTTTAAGATACAAATTTTATGTCATTAGCAAGATACAAGATACATGATATACATGATGCTGAGTTTAAGACCGACTGTGAAGTTTATACAAAGGATCGTGGTATGCGATGGAAAATCTTTATGTATGAATCAGAAATGGGAAGGAATAATTAGTACAAACATCGTAAGGTTGTTAATTGCGTTAAAGATATAACTAAGGTTCCGTTTTCCCTTGGCGTACACCTCTCGGTGATCGGTCGCGTTCCCATGTCTCTATGGTGAAACAGGGATGAACGTGATGAACACAAGGTTGCTTCCATCTCTTGAAGTACTTCTTGCTTTAGTTAATGCATTCTTCCAACCCTCTCTCGATAGGCGGAATGGCATCTTCACTTCTGCTCTCACAGGTGAAGATGCCATCTAACATGCTTTGACTAAACATATTATTTCATTAACCCAATTAATTACTTGCTTAATTCATGCTAATTATCCAAGGAATTAAGAAAACATCGTGGAGAAAGTGAATTACGGATGAACGGAAATAGACAGAAAGATGGAGGTGAAAATCATCATAACAATTAATACTAAGATTAAGCGTCTGATACATGGTGTGAATGATAGAGATTAAGAAGATGAGTACAAGTGATGATAAAGAGATAGAAACAAATATAGAAGAGTGTCAACATCTTGACACAGATCTTGACGGTGGTTTTGCTTACCGGCGTGTGGAATGAATGAACAGAAGAGCTTCCCTCTTAGGCTTGCTCTTCTGGTAGAAGTGACCTTCGTATAGAGCTTCAACGGCAGGGATCAGAAGGATTCTTTGTCTGGAGACTCACCTCTTGTCCTTTTCTCTTAATTCTTCTCGGATCTACTCTAATTAGTCGCTCAACTATTCCATCCCTCAGATCAGTATATACACTTTTCTCTGTATTCAAGCATCCTTTTTCAGTGGAATGGCCGGAGCTATTTATAGGCTAAACTTTGACTCTCTGACTTGTGGTCCCCACTTTATTATTAAAGCAGTTCCGAAAATGGTGGTGTGAATATTCCTTCTATTACGCAATTAATCCCGTCAGAAATGCACAACGGTCAGCTGTACACGCGTTAGAATACTCCCATTTGTGTTGTAGCTCTTTACATCCTCGATCATTTGCCCGCATGCGGTGTTGTTTTTTATTACCACATGCGGTTGAAGTTGCATTGATCACAAAGCTCTTGATCGATTGTCGCATGCGCCGTCATTGCGTTGATCGTCTATTCATTCCTGAATGATGGGCGCAATGCGACGTAGATGCGTTGTTCTTTTTATCTTGAGCCTTGAACGCATGCGATGACTTGATTTCCTACAAAACAAACTTGAAATATTCTTTTCTACCACCACAATGGTGTTAGTGGGTGTATTGACGATAATTTATAATTCTCGCATTTCTTAGCCAATTTTTATACAATCGACGCAACTTTCCTTTTTTTTGGCCGCAATATCTAAATAAAACAGTATAAATAACTTGTATTTCTACAAGTTATCACACCCCCAAATTTAGATATATGCTTGTCCTCAAGCATATCTTCTATTAAGGCAATATTGCTCAATTCCTATCCTAAATTTTGCGTCGATTGGTTGCTCCGAATGCTCCACCTAGGCACATTACTTAACATCGCAATTTCTTTCTATCCTTGAAAATTCCTAGCAAAGCCCTACTTTATTCTCCCTTACAACAAATTTTTGCTAAAAAATGCCTTTCTAGTTTAAAAAAGAATGTTTACCTCTTCTTGTCAAAACAATTTGATGCGTCTGGATGCAGTGGTCAAACTTTGCATCATTTATTAGAGATTATTGATCATGGTTACACCCTTCGTTTTGGCTTCTTCCCACGGGTGTCATGCGAACATCCAACTACGGTTGTGTGCCAATCTCAACTTTAACTCTTGAATTTCAGAGGAGTTGTCTCTTGTTTCTTTTATTATTTTTATTTTTTTTCTCATTTTTCTTTTTTCATATTGCGTTGTTCTTGGAAACCCACCTTTTTTTTTTGCTTGCTCCGACGGGTGTCATGCGAACATCCAACTACGAGTAGGCTCCTTTCACAACTTAACTCTTATCAGGTTGGGATTGTTTTTGAGTTTTCTCTTACGCTGACATTGGAGTTTATATGAAAATTTATTTATTTATTTATTATTTATTTGTAATGGAAACGCATTTTTCTTAATGATCGCATCACTTGATCTCATCTGCTTAGACCTTCCTCACCCCCAAATTTAGAGATGCGCAAGGTTCTCATTGTGTTGTTTGGACAGAATAGATAAACACTTAGACAAAATTTCAAAAAGAAGGTTTGAGCAGTAGTTTGAGCAGAGTTTTGAAGCATAAAAGGTAAAGCATTGCTATAGCTACGAATTAACTAAGTGTTAGTTAGAAAATACAAAGTGTGGGAAATGTTTCTAAGTGTATGCACATAACTCATCATGGCAGCACAATGAATAATGTAAAATAAAAGATCAAGAACATCGCAATAATTGACAAAGGATGATAAAGAAGAGGCTATCGTATATTTGAAAGAATTGTTACTTAGTTGTATTAAAAATTAACTAAGTATACAAGGGATTACAATTAACGCAATACAAAACTTTTATCATGTACAAAGAATCAAAGAATCAGCTTCTTTACATAGAAAAATAATAAATGAAGTTATCTTTTGTTTTTGATTCAAACGGTTGCACGATTAAAAATTAACACCACACTTCCATTAACGCGAATACATTTTTGCTGAGGACGGGCAACAAAGCATGTACCATTGCAACACACCCCTTAACTCAACGCATTTCTAGAGGATGGACGCCTGATATTTCTACCAACGCATCACTACCTCAACATAGTGCGTTTTCGCCAAGGACGGGCTAACAATACATATGAGCACAACACACCCCTCAACGCAATGCATTTGGGTATAATGGACGCAAAGTGTATCTGTTATCATGAAATGTACCCATCATCGCGTTGCATACCAATTTTGTTTTTTTGTTTTTTTTCCTTTTTTCTTCATCAATAATGCAAATCAAGAAGACTTTGCGGTGTTCATTGTTTTATTCAGTCATTCACAACAATTTTAAGAACAACGCTACTAATGCATACAAATTAAAGAAATTAAACATGATATGGAAATACACAAATGCATTAAATTGAAAGTAAATACAGAAAGCATTAACGACTAATTCTAATAAGTAGTTAAACAATTTAGGAAGTAGTAAATGAAAGCTGTAACAAAAGCAATTAAACATAGATATGGGGATGCTAATTGAAAGAGTTTTTCAGAATTACCGCAATGGCATCCCCTGCAAGCGGTTAGTCCTGCTTGCCCAAGTCAATGGTCTCCATGCGTCGATCCACATCGCTCCCGTAGTAAGGCTTAATTCGTTGACCATTGACTTTAAATGCGTTGTTCCCATCTTCAGTTGTCAGTTCCAATGCGTTGTGGGGAAAGATAGTCTTGATGTGGAATGACCCAGACCAACGAGACTTCAACTTCCCTGGAAACAATTGCAAACGTGCATTAAACAATAATAATAAAAATAATATAAATTAAAAAAATAATAAATTGTTTTTCTCTTTTTTTTATCTATTTCTTTTTTTTTTCATCAACGCAAGTCATAAAGACCTTGTGGTAATAATTCTCTTCTTATTAAACAATCATTCACCACGTTTTAAGAATAACACATTTAATACAGAAAAGTGAGAAAATTAAAGAGAGCACGGAAATAAACGCAAGAGAATTAAATGAAAGAAAATAAATTCATAAAGCCAAAAAAACAAATTAAATGAAACAATAAATGACAAAGTTCATAAAGCAATAAAGACAAGAATTAAGAAAGCATGTAAACATAGAGTTTAGAGATATGGACCGAAAGATAGTTTTCCATGATGAACGCAATCCATACCTCCACAGGCGGTCCAGCTTACTTGCCCAATGTCTTCAGGGACATTGCTCCTTCCCGTGAGATCTCAGGGCTTCAGAATTGCTTGGCAACGTTCCAGGTGTTCTATTACGTAACTCGGATGCCAGCTGCCCTACTTGAATCTCCAAATTTCTAATTGAAAACGCCTGCGCCTGCATCACCGCATCGTTTTTATCCATGTATTGCTTGAGCAGGGACTCCATTGAATTACTAGAGGTGTTAGAGAAGGATGGTTGATGTTGCGGTTGTCTCTGTTGGCCTTGATTCTAGTTTTGGTAAAAAGGTGGAGGGTTTCCTCGATTCCCGGAGTTGCTATTCTAATGGTTACTTAGCCCACCTTGGTTATGGTTCCCTCCCCAACTGAAGTTAAGGTGATTCCTCTAACCAGAATTATATGTGTTGCTGCACGGATTGTTCTGGATAGCACATACTTGCTGCAGGTTCGATGGGCACATTTCCATCGCATTGCCTCTTCCAAAATTGACGTAACTAATTGTGGCCACTTGTGCTGGCGCATTGGGTTGCGTTGATCCTTGGGAGAGGGCACCTTGATTAAGCGCCATCGTCTGGAGGATTGAGGTCACTGCGGCCATTTGGGCTGCCAAAGTTGTCATTGTCTCCGCAGGCACAATGGAAGTATCATTTCTTCTTCTCTCGGAGCCTCTTCCTCCGTACCCGTTGTCAACCCAATCATCCATATTCCATGAGATGCGGTCAAGGATGAGCTTGGCCTCGGTGTATTTTTTATCCATAAAACCTCCTACCGCGGAGGCATCAGCAACAACTTGCGTTGATCTGTTTGGGCCATTATATACTGTTTCCATCAGAACGCAATCGAGTATCCCGATATGTGAACAATTCTTCACCAATCTTCTGAATTGCACCCAGGTGGTGCTGAGGGTCTCGTTATCCATCTGTTCAAAGTTCAGCACGTCCTTTTGTCTTCTTGCGTTGACTGTCGGAGGGAAAAACTTCTTCATAAACCGCTCAACCAACTGATCCCAGGAAGTTATTTCATTTGGCTTCAGTGAATGAGCCCACCTCTTAGCCTCATCCTTCAAGGTGTAAGGGAAGAGGTATAGACTGATACCTTCTGGGGTAATTCCAGGTATAGAGAAGTTACCGCACATCTCGACAAAACTGGTCAGATGGGCATGTGGGTCCTCACCTTGCAGACCACCAAATTGCCCCGTATTCTGAATCATTTGTAGTATGACCGATTTGATCTCGAATCTTGCGTTCTCCTCAAGTATCGGCCTTGAAATTTTGGGCGAAAAATCATACAGATTGGGCACTGCGTAGTTCCTCATCGGGATGTTGCGGTCAGCCGCAAGAAAAGCAAGATCTTGTGCTGGCCTTCCCACCTCTTGATTTACTTTGGGTGCCACATTATCATTGTTATTATCTGCCATGTTGGCTCTCTTTCGCCTTGCTCGGTTCTGGTGTGCCCTTGCGCGAAATGTAGGCTCAATCTCTGGGTCAGCCTCGAATTCCGGATCAGTTCTAGTACTCATAAACCGTCAGACTGCTCTCCGCGATAAGCAACCAGTACAAAGAGATCTGTCCTACAAAATATCACAAACGTACTTAACAATAACAGTTATAAATCCCCAGCAATGGCGCCATAAACTTGTTGTGGCATAAAATGTTGTGTATCTTATGCTTATTCACACTACTTACAGCATGCAGAAAAATATGAATACAGATGCATGAATCAAACAAGCTCATGTTGCCATAAACTTGATGACGTAAAGATGGAAATGGAATGTGGATGCTATGTTATGCATGACTACTTCTAGATATATGTGTTGTTAACTAAATGCTTGTAGTATGCTATGGAATAATGCGTTGTCACAAGTTTCCTTGTGCTGAAACCAAGTATAATTCCAACGCAATTTTCTCGGATTGATCCGAGGTCGAACATAGGGATTATTATCGTTAGTGTGTTACATTTGTGATATATGTGACCAGTGCTTTTACAATTAATAAAGATTGTGTTTGTACAGGAAATTAAATTGTGGTAAAGTAAAATTGTGTAGATAAACTAAAGTTGCGTTAATAAAATAAAGTGCGATGAAAATAAACCTAAGCTAATATGATGCAAGATACAAGATACATGATATACATGATGCTGAGTTCCAGACCAGCTATGAAGTTTATACAAAGGATAGTGGTATGTGATGGCAAGTCTTTATTTATGAATCAGAAATGGGAAGGAATAATTAGTACAAACATCACAAGGTTGTTAATTGCATTAAAGATATAACTAAGGTTCCGCTTTCCCTTTGCGTACACCTCTCGGTGGTCGGCCACGTTCCCATATCTCTATGGTGAAACAGGGATGAACGTGATGAACGCGAGGTTTCTTCCATCTCTTGAAGTACTCCTTGCTTTAGTTAACGCATTCTTCCAACCCTCTCTCGATAGGCGGAATGGCATCTTCACTTCTGCTCTCACAGGTGAAGATGTCATCTAGCATGCTTTGACTAAACATGATTATTTCCTTAACCCAATTAATTACTTGCTTAATTCTTTCTAATTATCCATGGGATTAAGAAAACTCATGGAGAAAGTTGATTATGGATGAATGGAAATAGACAGAAAGATGGAGATGGAAATGATCATAACATTTCATTATAGAATTAAGCATCTGATACATGGTGTGAGTGATAGAGATGAAGAAGATGAGTACAAGTGATGATAAAGAGATAGAAACAAATACAGAAGAGTGCTAACGTCTTGACACAGATTTGGACGGTGGTTTTGCTTGCCAGCATGTGGAATGAATGAACAGAAGAGCTTCCCTCTCAGGCTTGCTCGTCTGGTAGAGGTGACCTTCGTATAGAGCTTCAACGATGGGGATCAGAAGGATTCTTTGCCCGAAGACTCACCTCTCGGCCTTGTCTCTTAATTCTTCCCAGATCTACTCTGATTAGTCGCTCAACCAGTCTCTCTCTCAAATCAGTATATACACTTTTCTCTGTATTCAAGCATCCTTTTTTAGTGGAATGGTCGGAGCTATTTATAGGCTAAACTTTGACTCTCTGACTTGTGGTCCCCACTTTATTGTTCTGGTAGTTCCTGAAATGGTGGAGCGAATATTCCTTCTGTTATGTAATCAATCCCGTCCAAAATTCACAACGGTCCGTTGTACACGCGTCAGAATCCTCCGCATTTGCGTTGCTCTTTACATCTTTGATCGTTTGCCCACATGCGGTGTTGTTTTTTATTATCGCATGCGGTTGAAGTTGCGTTGATTGCAAAACTCTTGATCGATTGTCGCATGCGCCGTCATTTCATTTATCGTCTATTCATTCCTGAATGATGGGCAAAATGCGAGTAGATGCGTTGTTCTTTTTATCTTGAGCCATGAACGCATGCGGTGACTTGATTTCCTGCAAAACATACTTGAAATATTCTTTTCTACTATCGAAATGGTGTCAGTGGGTGTATTGACGACAATTTATAATTTTTGCATTTCTTAGCTAATTTCTATACAATTGACGCAACTTTCCTTTCTTTTGGCCGCAATGTCTAAATCAAACAGTATAAATAACTTGTATTTCTACAAGTTATCACACCCCAAAATTTAGATATATGTTTGTCCTCAAGCATATCTTCTACTGAGGCAATATTGTTCTATTCCTATCCTAAATTTTGCATCGATTGGTTGCTCTGAATGCTCCACCTAGGCAGCATTACTTAACATCGCAATTTCTTTCTATCCTTGAAAATTCCTAGCAAAGCCCTACTATATTCTTCTATAACACAAATTTCTGCTCAAAAATGCTTTTCTGGTTTTAAAAAGAATGTTTACCAATTCTTGTCAAAACAACTTGATGCGTCTAGATGCGGTGGTCAAATTTTGCATTGTTTATTAAAGAGTGTTGATCATGGTTACACCCTTCGTTTTGGCTTATTCCCATGGGTGTCATGCGAACATCCAACTACGGTTGTGTGCCAATCTCAACTTTAACTCTTGAATTTCAGAGGAGTTGTCTTTTGATTCTTTTATTTATTATTTTTTTTAATCTTTTTCTCATTTTTATTTTTTCATATTGCGTTGTTCTTGAAAACCTACCTTCGTTTTGGCTTGCTCCCACAGGTGTCATGCAAACATCCAACTACGAGCAGGCTTCTTTCACAACTAAACTCTTATCAGGTTGGGATTGTTTTTGAGTTTTCCCTTGCGCTGACATTGGAGTTTATATGAAAATTTATTTATTTATATATTTATTTTATTTTTTTAAGGTGGAAACACATTTTTCTTAATGACCGCATCACTTGATCTCATCTGCTCAGACCTTCCCCACCCCCAAATTTAGAGATGCGTAAGGTCTTCATTGCATTGTTTGGACAGAATAGATAAACACTTAGACAAAATTTCAAAAAGTAGGTTTGAGCAGAATTTTGAAGGATAAAAGGTAAAGCATTGCTATAGCTACGAATTAACTAAGTGTTAGTTAGAAAATACAAAGTGTGGGAAATGTTTCTAAGTGTGTTCATATAACTCATCATGGCAGCGCAATGAATAATGCAAAATAGAAGATCAAGAATATCGCAAATAATGACAAAGGATGATAAAGAAGAGGCTACTGCGTACTAAGTATACAAAGGATTACAATTAACGCAATACGAAACTTTTATCATGTACAAAGAATCAAAGAATCAACTTCTTTACATGAAAAATAATAAATGAAGTTATCTTTTGTTTTTGATTCAGACGGGTGCACGATTAAAAATTAACACCACGCTTCCATTAATGAAAATACATTTTTGTTGAGGACGGGCAACAACGCATGTACCATCGCAACACACCCCTTAACTCAACGTATTTCTAGAGGACGGGCGCACAGTATTTCTATCAGCACATCACTACCTCAACATAGTGCATTTTCGCTAAGGACGGGCTAACAATACATACGAGTGCAACACACCCTTCAACGCAATGCATTTAGGTATAATGGACGCAAAGTGCATCTGTTATCATGAAATGCACCCATCATCGCGTTGCATACCAATTTTTATTTTTCCTTTTTAATTCATCAATAACGCAAGTCAAGAAAACTTTGTGATGTTCATTGTTTTATTTAGTCATTCACAAAAATTTTAAGAAAAACGCTACTAATGCATGTAAATTAAAGAAATTAAACATGATATGGAAATACACAAATGAATTAAATTGAAGGTAAATACAGAAAGCATTAATAGCTAATTCTAATAAGCAGTAAATAACGCAATTTAGGAAGCAGTAAATGAAAGCTGTAATGAAAGCAATTAAACATAGATATGGGGATGCTAATTGAAAGAGTTTTTCAGAATTACCGCAATGGCATCCCCTACAAGCGGTTAGTCCTGCTTGCCCAAGTCAATGGTCTCCATGCGTCAATCCACATCACGCCCGTAGTAAGGCTTAATTCGTTGACCATTGGCTTTAAATGCGTTGTTCCCATCTTCAGTTGTCAGTTCCACTGCGCCGTGGGGAAAGATAGTCTTCATGCAGAATGGCCCAGACTAGAGAAACTTCAACTTCCCTGGAAACAATCACAAACATGTGTTAAACAATAATACCTGTTGACCTTCGATGAATATCCGATTGTTTATGCGGTCGTCATGCCACTTCTTGGTTCTCTCCTTATAGATCTTGGCATTTTCGTAGACATCCCTTTGCCATTCGACCAGCTGGTTTAGTTGAAACTTCCGGACTTTTCCCGCACTTACTAGATCAAAGTTTAGCTTCTTGCATGCCCACATCGCCTTGTGTTCCAACTCGAGAGGCAGATGACAAGCTTTTCCGAAGACCAAGGCATATGGGGACATGTCGATTGGATTTTTAAAGGCAGTCCTATATGCCCACGGCACTTCATTGAGCTTGGGTGACCAATCCTTTCTGGCGGTACTGACTACCTTCTATAAGATAGTTTTGATCTCTCGGTTAGAAATCTCTGCCTACCCATTAGTCTGTGGGTGATAAGCGGTTACAACTCTATGGCTGATGTTAAATTTAGTCAACAGGTTGGTGATTATGAGGTTGATGAAATGTGAGCCCTCATCGCTGATTAAGGCCCGTGGCATCCCATATCGGGCAAAGATATTCTTCTTGAGAAACTTTACCACCGTGGTCGCATCATTCTTAGCACATGCGATAGCCTCAACCCACTTCGATACATAATCAACCGCGACCAGGATGTATTGATGGCCTTCTGATGGTGGAAATGGGCCCATAAAGTCAATTCCCCATACATCAAATAATTCAATCTCCAAGATTGACGTCAAAGGAATTTCATTTCTTCTAGACATGTTCCCTGTTCTCTGGCATCTATCTGTCACACCTCACCCCAGACCACCCTCTTAGCCTAGAGAAGGGCGTGACTGCAGCAGTTATCAACCCTTTTGCTGACACTTACTGCCTAATAACTCTTGCGAAATAACTCTGATACCAAAATATAACTTATATATAGCGGAATGTCTTTAGGCCAAAAATTTATTAATTTAGAAACATAACATATTTAGAGTCATTACAACACAGATTTACAAGTCCCGAAATCCAAAAACCCTATTCCCTATATGAACAACAGTAACATGTGTACAATATTAACAGAAACCACCTAAACAGACGGGTTACAAATCTCTTTGTCCTTTAGTGGGCAGAGCAGATGCAGAGCTATCTTCAGAGGATTTATATGTAAAGTATAAACTATAAAAACGATGGCCCCCACACACCCCCGGGGGGACTTTAAAGGTACTAACGCATGCTGAGTATATTTAACACATATAAATCGCTTTTCAACAATTTCTCACATATGCATGCGTTTAAAACATAACTCATGGTTTGTTTGGAAATTACTTTGTAAAACTAGCTGGCATGAGAATAATCTTCTTTAAAACATGCTTTCTATAACACGTTGTAATAAAAAAATTTAAGCAAATGTTTTAATCAAAACGTTTTAGCCACTCACCTTGATTGCTTAGGAGCTTTTCACTTTAGTACCTCTTTTTTATACCTCGGGCTCCCTTTTCACCCCTAGAATCCAGATTCAATTTACAGCTAAAATTACTTATAGTTCTAAATATTATTTTGAGATACTTCCTTCTACAAACATATTCTAAAATGTCTCAAGAAGCTTACCCTAATATTTGAGCTTAGAACCTCTCATGGTTTGGTCGAAATCATAGAATCATCAAGACTAGCCCAAGCTTATCTGACAGCCTGACCCTTATGTCTTCTTCTTAGTTTCTAGCCCAATCCCTTCGAGCTTTTCCTCCGGTAGACCTATCCTGAAAACTAGACTCTCATAGATTTTAGGTGGCTTTAGAATCACTCCAAACACACGAGTAAATTGGGAGAACTCCTCGTCTCAATTTGATGCGTCCTCTCCAGACTTCACTGTCCAATGCGTCTTCTTTGAAATTCTATGACTAACGCATGGATTTTGGCTCCAACACAAGGTTTGCTCAACTTTCCCACTCTTTTTACGGTATTTTTGAATTGTGATCTAAAATGAAGTCTCTTGGCTCTATTTATAGGCATCCAAACCTTCCCCAGAGTTGACATCACCTACTTGGCTGCATGGCCAAGTGTTTATCCCACACACTACCAACACATCATTTTGATTAATGCAACCTAAGTGTCTTCCTCCTGTGTAGCCAATGCATGAGCTTCCAATCTGATACCACCACCTCAAATTCTTAAGGCTTAAGGCTTTCCTCCCAAGAAGACACATGGTTTGATGACGTTTCCCAGGTGATCTCATCCTTTGTATGCATCCAACTCTTGGATGTTCAACGCATAGTCCATACTCAATCCCTAGCCTATCATTAACGTATAGCAAGCCAATTCACTACCATTACAATTCAACTTAGCCATCGCAATCCAATTTAGCCATCGCAATGAGCTAACCATCACCAATGCATAGGGTGACCGTCCATCCTCGACGCATGGCTCACTAGGCAGAATCGCACGGCTTGCTTGGCATGGGCGCATAGTGCTGGCCACCGACGCATGGGCGTGCGACATAGGCTACTGCTTCTACGCATGAGCGTGCGACATAGGCTGGCCATCGCTCGCTCGCTCAACCGCATGGGCTACGTGCTTGGCTGCATGGTAGGCCACCTCGACGCACGGGTATGGCTGCTCGGCAGGGCACTCAACGCATGGACGTGGTCGTTTAATGCATTGGCAGGGCGTCTGGCCGAGGCTGCTCGATGCATGGGTAGGGCGTCTGGCTGAGGCTGCTTGATGCATTGCATGAGCGCTGGTCGAGGCTGCTTGATGCATTGCATGGGCGCTGGCTGAGGCTGCTCAACGCATTGCATGGGCGTTGGCCGAAGCTGCTCGACGCATGGGCTGCCTTTCAACGGATGCCTTGTCTACCCTTGTGCCATCCAACACGTCATCTCCATTTTTCCTTCTTCAGCCGCATGCCATCATCAACACACCCTTCCAACGCATTGGCCCCTTCCAACGCATCCCGCACAAAATTCTATACTTAGCCAAAATTTCCAAATTTTCCCCAAGAGTTAAACTTCCAAATTTCCTCTTTTCTTCAAATCTCCACTCTTTTCTCTACCATTACACACTAATTTCCACATCAACCTACTCACCACATTAGTCTTAGTAGGGAACATACTTAAGTAGAGAAATTAGGATTCAGGGTTCACATTTACCTCCCCCCTTATAAAAATTTCATCCTCGAAATTTCGCTATAGATCTGTCAATTAAACAACAGCGGATACTTGTTTCTGATTTTCTCTTCGGCTTCCCACGTTGCTTCTTCCGTGCTATGGTTTCGCCATAGTACCTTTACCAATGGGATTGTCTTATTCCTTAAAACCTGTTCTTTTCTATCAAGAATCTCCACTGGTTCCTCTTCATAAGACAAATTCTCTTTCAACTGTACCGGTTGCTCAGACAACACATGGGTAGGATCTGGCACATACTTTCTAAGCATTGCCACATGAAACACATCATGAATACGAGATAATTCTAAAGGTAAATTCAATCGATATGCCATTGGGCCAACTCTTTCTATTATCTCTTAAGGTCCAATATATTTGGGGCTTAATTTCCCTTTCCTACCGAATCTGAGTATTCCTTTCCACGAAGATAACTTCAAAAATACTTTATCACCAACTTCAAATTATAATTCTCTTCTCCACTTATCAACATAACTCTTTTGCCTGTCTCGAGCCGTCTTAAGATTATCTCTTATAATTTAACGTTGTTTGATGTCTGTTGTACGATACTCTAATGGTAACTGTTGTTATACGCAAATTCGATTAACGACAGATGCGTATCCCATCTACCTTTGAATTGCAATATACATGCTCTCAGCATGTCCTCTAATGTCTGGATGGTCCGTTCAGACTGACCATCCGTCTGTGGATGAAAAGCAGTACTAAAATATTACTTGGTTCTCATAGCTTTCTGCAAACTAGGCCAAAACTTTGATGTAAATCTGAAGTCTCAATCTAATACAATTGAAACTGGAGCTCCAAACTGACTTACGACTCGATCAAAATACAACTTGGCTAATTTGTCTAGGGTATAAGTAACCTTAACCGGTAAAAACTTAGCTGTTTTTGTCAATCTATCCACAATTACCCATATACCATCATAGCTCACTGGTGTCTTAGGTAATCCAAACAGGAAATCCATCGTAATATGCTCCCATTTCCACTCTGGTACTGGGAGTGGATTAAGTAATCCTGTTGACCTCTATCTTTCTGGTTTAACTTGTTGACATATTAGGCACCTGTCAACATACTCTGCTATCTCTCTTTTCATACCTGGTCACCAGTACGATCTTTTTAATGTTCTGTACATCATCGTACTGCCTGGATGCATAGCATAGGCTGAACTATGTGCATCTTTTAGAATAGCTCGTTTAAGTGATAAGTCCTTAGGTACGCATATCCTACCTTCTTTCAATAGCACTTTGTCAGCTCTTAATTGGTAGTCCATCCTCAATCCTCTATCCACTTCTTCAGCTAACTTCTGAAGATCGGAATCCTTTAATTGTTCATATAGAATATCTTCTACGGGCGTAAGACGCACTTGAAATGAAGCTAGTAACCCTCATTTTTTATCGATTGATAATGCTACCCTAGCATTATACAACTCATGAATCAGTGTACCCTTCACTGAATTGATACTAGCTCTAGCTTATTCGGTTTTTCGACTTAGAGCATCAGCTACCACATTTGCTTTACCCGGGTGATAGTCGATGGTACAGTCATAATCCTTGATCAACTCAAGCCATCTTTTTTGTCTTAAGTTCAGTTCCTTCTGGTCAAAGATATGCTTTAGACTTTTATGATCTGTAAATATATGACACCGCTCACCAAACAGGTAATGTCTCCACAACTTTAGAGCTAACACAACTACCGCTAACTCCAAATCATGTGTAGGGTAGTTACATTCATGCTTCTTTAACTGTCGAGAAGCATAAACTACTACCTTTCCCTCCTGCATCAGCACATATCCTAACCCTTGTCAGGATGCATCACAATAAACCTCAAACTCCTTACCTGGTGTAGGTAGAGTTAATATTGGTGTTGTTACTAACCTCTGTTTCAACACCTGAAAACTATGCTCGCATTCTGGCGACCACTCAAACTTCGCATCTTTTCTTGTCAGGTTTGTCAATGGTAGAGCTATCTTAGAAATTATATGCCCAAGGAATACGACTTGATTTAACCAAAAATCACACTTACTAAATTTGGCATATAACTCCTTTTCTCTTAGAATCTGTAACACCATCCTCCGATGTTCTTTGTGCTTCTCTGCACTACTAGAATACAATAGTATATCATCTATGAAAACTATCACAAACTGATCCAAATAATGATGAAATATCCTATTCATCAAGTCATTAAATACCGTAGGAGCATTTGTCAATCCAAACGGCATTACTAGGAACTCATATGTGCATACCTAGTCCTGAATGCAGTCTTTGGAACATCAGTGTCTTTCACCTTCAACTGGTGATAACCCGATCTCAAATCTATCTTAGAGAACACCGTGGCTCCCTTTAACTGATCGAAGAGATCATCTATATGAGGTAATGGGTACTTATTCTTAATGGTCACCTTATTCAACTGTCTATAATCTATGCAATAATCTAAGAGTACTGTCTTTCTTCTTAACAAATAAGACTGGCGTTCCCCAAGGCAACACACTGGGTCTAATGTACCTCTTATCCACAAGTTCCTGTAACTGAACTTTTAACTCCTTCAGTTTCGTTGGTGCCATCCTATATGGTGCCTGGGATATAGGTGCTTTACTCGGAACTAACTCAATAGTAAACTCTATTTCCCTATAAGGTGGTAAGCTTGGTAACTCTTTAGGGGATACATCTAAGAATTCTTGTACCACGGGTATATCCTCAAGTTTTAGTTTCTTATCTTGTGAAACTGCTACATAGGGTAAATAGGCTTTGCATCCTTTACTAACCAATTTCCTAGCCTTCACTGCTGATATTAAACTTTCGAGAAATATTCTTTTACTTCCCACCAGGCTATTTCTTTTTCACCTAGTTTCTTAAACACTATTTCTCTCTTAAAACAATCCATAGTGGAATAGTGTTTACTTAGGAAATCCATACTGTTGGATTTTATGTCCTAAAACTCGTAGTTTGTAAATTAATAAATATATTCTGTTTTGTTTTTCGATAAATTTGTTATTGAAATTGTAATCTTGAATCCAATAAACTAAGGTCCTGAGGCTATTTAATATAGTTTGAACTTTATGTAGTGACATAATGGTGGATCAAGTTCAAATATATAGCCAAAATGGTCTATAGTATATGAATAAGGTTGGGCGGCTTATTCTGGGAACACTATGGATGCGGCCCACTTTGTAGTTAGTACAAACGATGTGATCCTGAATTGTTCATATAGAGATATGTGAGTGGGGGCATCCTATGTAAAGAGTTTACATAAGACCGAACCATGAAATAATCACTTTTTTACGTTCTAAATACCGTTTTATGTATAAAACTGACTACTTCGTTAATTGATGACCTAGGTAACTTAATCTTAATCCTGAGCTAACTAGGAACTCCTGTTCACTCAGAATTATCCTTAGATCTGCATAGGTGAGGGCAGTTCAATATCGTTGGCCCAATAAGCCGCCCATTTCAAGGATAAGATCGGGTGGATAGCTGGGAACATAGGGTGCAAGACGGAATTCACTCCTCCCCATTATAGAGACAGTAGATAGGTTGTTCCCTTTAGTACTGAATCCAGGTCTTGAACAAGGGGCCCCACCCTCTCCTTAACCCGAGAGGGATTCAGTTTATAGGTTGGACCTTAAACCAATTGTTCATTAGAGGATCAGTGGAGCTTAAGGAACAAGATGTATTCTTAGGGGTAAAACGATTTTTATGACCCAGTCGAGATTACAAACAACCTGTGAAGGATTAACTTACTAATCGTGGTTATATCAAATGGACACAAATATATCTATAGTGAGGGGAGTGCAACTACGGGACTTTAGTGGAAAGACCCGTTAGTTAACGAATGTTGATTAGCTCCATCTAAAGAGTTTAGCTAGCTAATCTCAGATCGTTGGAGGCCATGATCTATAGGTCCATTAGGTTCCCCTACTAGCTCATATGGAATAAACTTATAATAGTATGATAGAATAATTCGAATTGTTCGAATTAGGTAGAGAGAGAGAAACCGACAAGTATAGTTTTTCAACTTAGAAATACAACTTTAATATTTAAATGTGATTTAAATATCAAGAATATGAATATGTTCATATTCAGAAGCTCGGAAATAATGGAAATGGTCAAAGTTGTAAAAAGTCAAAGAGTTGTTTTTGACTTTGAAAAGTCAAACTTTGACCGACATTATATTCAAATGTGATTTGAATTTTGAAAAAATGAATGCGGATTCATGCTCGGGAGGTCAAAATTAGTCAACACGAATAAGATCATAAAAAGTCAAAATGTTGACTTTTCCAAATGACAATTTTGCCCTTTGACTATAGTTAGGGAGAAAATCCAAACTTTTGTTGGATAATTCCACTAACAAAATAGTGGGCTAGGTGTTGGCTTATAGTGGAGACATTAAGCCCACTAAGTGAGTGGATTCTAAGTGTTGGGTTTTTATGAAGTTTTTTCATGCAATTGTTGCATGCCTTTTTTTCTATAAATTGGGCTTTTCAATTTAGTTAAAATACTTTTGCCATTTTGAAAATTAGTTTTTTTTTATTTGGGCTGGAAAATTACAACTTTGTGAAAAACAAAGGAAACACCCAAACCTACTCAAAATTCCATTCCTTATTTTCATCTCTTTTCTCTCTCTCGATTCTCTTCATCCACCGAGCCCCACAACTCGGTTCTGAGTCCAGAGGATAGTAGGTCAACTCTAGTGGTGGTCCAAAAGAGTTCGAGTCGAGATTCAACGAGGAGAAGTGGCTTTCGGGAGCTTCAAAGGTAGCATCTCTACACTTTTCATTCACTATTTTTTCCTTCATGATGCATGCTTATTTCCTTTAATTTAAGAGCAATTAGAGTGTAATTAGGTCCTAATTCCGCTGCGTATGTCTCGTGTTCCATCACATACCTAGGATAACATCAAACTCTAGTAATTCTAATGGAATCAAGTCAACCCAAAAACTCTGATTTCCAAGAATTACTTCACAATTCATGTAATACTCATGTACAACTAGAGTATCTCCTACAGGCATAGAGATAAACAAATTCTCATTCATATTCTCAGGCATTCTATCTATATGTAATGTACACATGCTAGATATGAATGAGTGTGTAGCACCAGGATCAAATAATGCATAAGCGGGTTGATTACATAAAGTTATCGTACCAGTTACGACATCTGGAGCCTCTTCTGCTTCCTGGTGTGTCATAGCATATACTCTACCTTGCTGCTGCTGTTGTTGCTACTGCTATTGGGGTCGTCCAGCTACCTCTTTCTGCTTAGCTATACCAGATCCCTCACCTCTAGTTTCGGCCGCTCTAGGTTGGTTTACAATCGGTGTAACTCCTCTTTGTTCACTCTATGCTCCATGACCTAGCTGAGGACATTCTCTCTTGAAATGCCCAGCTTGTCCGCACTGGAAGCACACATTCCTATTACCATAACATACTCCTATATGAGGCCTACCACAGTTTACACAAAGTGGTTTCCTCTTTGTACTAGCTACTGACTCGCTAGCACGACCTGATACTGATCTACCACTCGGTCCAGCTATAGGTCTTGACCTTTTTCGACCTGAACTTTGTTGGCTCGTGCCTCCAAAACTCCTTATACCCGACTGTCCAGAGAATGGGGGTCTAAATCTCTTACTTCTCATTTTTCCAGGCATTCTAAACTATCCTTCACCTGGCTGGAGTACATCTTCCCTCGCTACACTCTGCTCTACTCGGATAGCAGTCTCAACTAACTGAGTGAAATTCACCCAATTGGATGTAGAGGTAACAGGTGTACATATCTTTCTTCTTAGGCCAATTTCAAATCTCCTACACCTCTCATTCTCTTCCACAATGATTGGAAGGGCATACTGAGATAACTCAGTAAATCTTTGTTCATACTCAGCAACCGTCATCACTCCCCGAGTTAGCCTAAGGAATTCCTCCCTCTTTGCTTGTTTAAAAGAACTATGGTAGTATTTATCTTCAAATACTTGTCTGAACTCAGACTAAGTCATAGTTTCTGAACTATTCCTTCTAGCCTCTATCACTTTTCACCACTTTTCAGCCCCTTTCTACAGCAAAAATGCCGCTAACTCAACCTTATGGTCCTCAGGGCACCTCATAACCTTAAAACATTTCTCAATCAAATCCAACCAGATCTCAGCATCTACTGGATCCGTGGCTCCTAAAGCTTTTAGCCTCTCGATGCCGAATTTCTTTTCTGTATCGTTTTGAATCGATCCTACACTCGCTGCCAATCTTTGAGTGATTCTATCAAATACTCAATTCTCCATCTGGGGTTCTACATCTACCCTTGGTGTACTCAACTCGTTTGTAGAAGTTACTTCCTGCTCTACTGAGTCTCTAGCTCTTTTCCCCTTTAGATCTGGGTCCCGTCTAACTTCAGGATCTCTGCTGGTAGGGTCAACATTCCTCTCCTTAGTCTACTTGCTCCGCTTGTCACTTCTTCTCAGCATCTCTGCCTAATTATTAGGTACACATGTTAGGGACTTATCTATGGGACTTAATCTAATGCATGAACTCTCTCTTTCACCCAATACCTTATGCTTTAATACTAAACTAGCTCAAACCTTTCTGTATCGACGCATGGGTATGGCTACTCGGCAAGGCGCTCAATGCATGGGCGTGGCCGCTCGACGCATTGGCAGGGCGTTTGGTCAAGGCTGCTCAATGCATGGGCAGAGTGTCTGGTTGAGGCTGCTCGACGCATTACATGGGCGCTGGCCGAGGTTACTCGACGCATGGGCTGCCTTTCAACGCATGCCTTATCTACCCTTGTTCCTTCCAATGCATCATCTTCATTTTTTCTTCTTCAGCCGCATGCCATCATCAACACACCCTTCCAACGCATCCCACACAAAATTCTATACTTAGCCAAATTTTCCAAATTTTCCCCAAGAGTTAAACTTCCAAATTTCCTCTTTTCTTCAAACCTCCACTCTTTTCTCTACCATTACACACTAATTTCCACATCAACCTACTCACCACACTAGTCTTAGTAGGAAGCATACTTAAGTAGAGAAATTAGGATTTGGGGTTCACACTATCGCACTGCATAACGTGGGCATGGGCATCCTTAAACAGTGTTGGCCAAAAATAGCCACTCTGTAGGACCTTTGCGGTTGTCCGTTGCCCCCCAAAATGTCCTCCATAAGGAGACTCATGACAAAGCTCCAGAATGTGCTTGACTTCATGCTCAGGGACACATCGACGTGAAATATGATCAGGTCCAAGTCGATACAGAAAGGGGTCATCCTAGAAATAAAACTTGACGTCATGTCTCAGTTTCTTCTTCTACCGGTAAGTATAATCCTCTGGTATTTGGCCGCAAACGATGAAGTTCACAATGTCCGCATACCAGGGAACATTAATACCTACCGACATCAGCAGCTCATCAGGGAATCTTTCTTCAATATCTTTTTCTTTCTCCTGAACCTCGCAATTTTCCAATCTTGACAGATGATCAGCGACTTGGTTCTTGGTGCCCTTTCGGTCTTTAATTTCTAGGTCAAACTCTTGTAGAAGCAACACCCACCGTATTAGTCTCGGTTTCGCATCCTTCTTTGTCATAAGATACTTGATCGCAGAATGACCAGTATACACCACAACATTTTTCCGATTAAGTATTGTCGGAATTTCTCCAGTGCAAATACCACCGCAAGCATTTCTTTTTCTGTGGTTGTATAATTCTCCTGCGCATCATTCAACGTTTTACTTGCATAATAGATAGGATGCAATACCTTGTCCTTGCGCTGACTCAAAACTGCACCAACTGCATATCCGCTAGCATCACACATCAACACAAACAGTTGCATCCAATTCGGCACAATCAGAATGGGTGCGGTGATGAGTGCATTCTTCAGTGTGTGGAATGCTTCAATGCACGCATCATCAAAATCATATTCGCGTAGCTTCAAAGAGCGCACTTAGGGGCCTTGCGATCTGGGAGAAGTTGTGAATAAATCTTTGATAAAACCCTGCATGTCCCAGAAAGCTCCTAAGTGTTTTCACGTTTACTGGTGGTAGTAGCTTGGAAATTGCGTCGATTTTCGCGTGATCAACTTCCAATCCTGCCTTCGATATTTTATGACCTAGAACAATTCCTTCTTCAACCATAAAGTGGCATTTCTCCCAGTTCAGAAGAAGATTAGTTTCCACACATCTCTTCAAGACTTTCTCAAGATTAGATAAACAGAAGTCATAATTATTGTCGAAAACTAAAAAATCATCCATAAATACCTCGACTGACTCCTCCAAGAAATCTGAAAAATATCGCCATCATACATCGTTGAAAGTACCTGGTGCATTGCAGAGTCCAAATGGCATACGACGAAATGCAAATGTGCCAAATAGGCACGTGAAGGTTGTCTTATCTTGATCCTCCTGCGTAATTGCAATTTTGTTGTACTCTGAGTAGCCGTCAAGAAAATAGAAGAATTCATTCCCAGCAAGTCTGTCTAACATCTGATCAATAAACGGGAGTAGGAAGTGGTCCTTTTTAGTGGCCAAATTTAATTTGCGATAATCCATACAAATTCTCCACCCCGTAGTTGTCCTTGTGGGAATTAATTCATTCTTGTCATTGGTGACGACTGTCATTCCCCCTTTCTTCGAAACGCACTGCATTGGGCTTACCCAGCTGCTATCTGATATAGGGTAAATGACGTTTGCATCCAGCCACTTCACTATTTCCTTCTTCACAACCTCCCTCATGGCAGGGTTCAAGCGACATTGCCTCTCTACAGATCCCATTTTTCCTTCTTCCAGACGAATCTTGTGCATGCAATACGAGGGACTGATTCCTCGAATGTTTGCCAAGGTCCATCCTAATGCCTTTGCATTGTTTTTCAGGAGCTGGATGAGTGCATCCTCCTTCTCTTTACTCAGTGAGGCAAATATAATAACCGGTAACGTTTTATTATCTTCTAATTATGCATATTTGAGGTGCACAGGCAACGGCTTCATCTCTAACACAGGTAGCTCTTCTAACGATGGCTTAGTGCGTTGTGATGTTCGTTCAAATAAATTGATCGTTTCAAAATCTGATTTAATTTGAATTGCGGCACAATTCTCCTCCCACATTGTGCCGATTCCAAAATCTTCTTCCTCTAACTCTTATAGGGGCTCGTGCCAAGGTTCTTTCTGTAAGTCCTCAACATATTGTGTATCTTATGCTTATTCACACTACTTAGTCTTTAAGCATGTGGATAAATATGAATTTGAACGAATGAACAAGTCCATGTCCCCGGCAATGGTGCCATAAACTTGTTGTGGCATAAAATGCTGTCTTTTATGCTTATTCACACTACTTACAGCATGCAAAGAAATATGAATACAGATTCATGAATAAAAAAAGCTCATGTTGCCATAAACTTGATGACGTAAAGATGGAAATGGAATGTAGATGTTGTGTTATGCATGACTACTTCTAGATATATGTGTTGTTAACTAAATGCTTATAGTATGCTATGGAGTAATGTGGTGTCACAAGTTTCCTTGCACTGAAACCAAGTATAATTCTAACGCAAGTTTCTCAGATTGATTCGAGGTCGAACACAGGGATTGTTGTCGTTAGTGTGTTACATTTGTGATATATGCGACCGGTGTTTTTACACTTAATAAAGTGTGTGTTTGTACAAGAAATTAAATTGCGGTAAAGTAAAATTGTGTAGATAAACTAAAGTTGCGTTAATAAAATAAAGAGCGATGAAAATAAACCTAAGCTAATGTGATGCAAGATACAAGATACATGATATACATGATGTTGAGTTCGAGACCGACTGTGAAGTTTATACAAAGGATCGTGGTATGCGATGGATGAATCAGAAATGGGAAGGAATAATTAGTACAAACATTGGAAGGTTGTTAATTGCATTAAAGATATAACTAAGGTTCCGCTTTCCCTTGGTGTACACCTCTCCATGATCGGCCGTGTTCCCATATCCCATATCTCTTTGGCAGTAACTATATCCTCATGTTTCATCGCCAAGACATCAGATATGCTGGCGAGGATATAGGCATGGGCTTTATTATTCGTCTTGATCCATTTATCGTACGCATATCGAACAGTTCGATTTGCGTTAGAGCTTGGAATAGGAGGACAATCCTCTGTTAAGACGAACCATAAATTGTCTATCACTAGTATAATATTTAGATTCGATTTTCAAGTTGCATAATTATCCCCAATCAATTTTTCAGAGGCCAATAATTGTACTAGTGAACTTGTCATTCTGAGAAGTATAAACAAATTTTATATGTAAATTGCTTTTTAAACCCAATCAAGTTTTAGCAAAGTAATAATATACCCAAGATTATTTTTGTAACAATACTACAACAAGACATTCTTGACTAAACACTATCTTCAGAATAACTCATATTTCGATATTCATTTAGCTACCGTTTTTAGTCAGAAATTACTAATTTTTTAGTAATTTTGTAAGTGTAACCCTCTGTTTTCAGGCCTCAGAAGTCTAATCCGAATGATGCTCCCAAAGTTGGAAAGTAAAAGTTGAGACCGACTTTAGAAATCTTATCCATTTCTAGAGTTTGAGTTGTTCCGAATCCTATGTTAAAACCCTACGAGGGGATGACCGTTGTTAAACGACTAGCGAGGTCGACTTAAAGACGACAAGTAGGCGCAACATAGGAATCTCACAGTTCAAACCAACAAAAGAGACCTTAGGATATGTTGACACATATCCTTCACCCACTTACTATGAACTATTTCTCCCATTTGCTTTGATCTTGATCTATGACGAAAAATTTTCGAATGGAGGTCACTCCCAAGGTGACACGAAGTGCTGCATGGATCTCACAGTAGGAATTATTTAAGGACGTGAAAATTGAAATCAATATATCGTATATCTAATTTTCCATTGAACAGCGTCCCCTCATTCACCATGATCAATTCACGCAAACACTTTCCGAATGGAGGACACTCCCAGGGTGACACAAAGTGCTGCATGAACCTTTCGATGTGAACATCTTGAGAACGTGAAAATTTTAAAATCAAAACATCATATTTGATTTTAAAGTGAACAACTTTCCCCATTCACCAAAATCTCGATTCATGTAAACACTTTCCGAATGGAGGTCACTTCCAAGGTGACACGACATGCCACATGAATTTCGATTGTGAACTTTTAAGGACGTGAGAGCTAAAAATAATCATATCATATATGTTTATTAATCTCCCATTGAAGTGTTCTAACATATCATATACATTATTTGATTTTCACTGAAGTGTTCTAATAGCATATCATAAATGTTATTAAACTCCCACTAAAGTGTTCTAACGATTAAACGGGGTATACGTTTCTTAGGTTTGTTTCGGCTAATTTAAATAACTTAAGTCTAAGTGTTTATCCAAGTATAAAGTTTATAATTGGATTTAGCTTACGATGTCTAGGTGATAAACTAGTTTTAAATCCTCACATCGCTCACATATTGCTTATAAAGCCGGTTAACAATGCTCAATAATTCAGCCATAATCCCCAGGTAGGAGGTGTTCCGTAGGCCATCAACTTAAATACCTCCAGCCTTCGACAGGATTATATACCGCTTGAGTTTGTAACCTGAGTTTTATAAGTTTAACAACCTATTTTAACTATTAAAACGAGTGGTTAACCTATGTGAGCATACAACTGTTCTCTGTTATGGATTTATCCCAATTTTATAATAGCTTACAAAATTTTAGACATGCTAAACATCCACAACATACATCAAAGGCATTCAATATTTAATATAACATTTATATTAAATAAAAGAAACCCTAAACATGCATACTATATATTATAACATTTTATAACATACTTTCAATGCATGTAACATGCTTCCTATGGTAGGATTTTTAAATCTACATGGTATATTGTATGCACATACAAGATTTATCTAATTATAACATACATTACATGTATAAATAATTAAACACATACTGATATGGTTTTAGTTTTGGTATTTTCAAGCAAACAAAGGCCTAAATATTACAAAAATAGCAAGAAACAGCTCCAAACCGCTTCGGGACTGCTCGAACAGGTCCAAACCAGACCCAAACAGCTTGAACCAGACGTGAACCACCTGAACCAGACCAGCCAAAACACTTTTGAAGCTAAATCGGATCGAGTATGAAGAAAACCACTCAATCCTCGATGGTCCTCTCTCAGTCAACGGGTCAAACTCATCAAATCGATTCAAGATTCTCGCTCGGATGAACAGAATCTCGCTCCTTGTTGGAAATCTTGCTCAAACTCGATCAGAATCTCGCTCGAACTCGAAATCTTGCTACTCGAAGGAAATCTCACTCAAACTCGATTCAAAATCTTGCTCGAAATTCCATCAGAATCTCGCCCGAACTTGAAATCTCACTCGAACTCAAAATCTAAGCAGAAGCTCACGATATGGAAATCTGCAACTTGGCCTTCTTCACTTCTTTCTTCAATTACAACTTAATTTCAACTCTAATGACTCCAAATAAATTATAGACTCTTGAGTACACATCTAAGCTCATCAAACAAGAGCCAATTACAAATTTAATAAAGGAATCAAAAAGAAAAAAAAAATGCCAAAACTCAGAAAACCATATCAGTGCACCATTTTCATATATCTCATGAAAAATACCCACCACACCAAGATTAAACCAAATTGAATGCTTAAAAGATGCTCTGATATCAATTGTAGGAATATATCAGCATGCAACAGAAGCAATAAGGATCAATAAGCATTCTAATTTATTAATTTTGGCTATAAATAAAGCATGCTCATAAAATAATAAGAGGGTTTCAAAACATCCCTTTATAGAACCTTTTGAATCTCAAATTCAGCTGTAAATCTTCTCCAAATCATGTTTTGAACCACCTTAAGGTCTTCTCTACTATTCTCTTTGAGCTTTAGATTGAGTTGTGGGATTCAAAAAAAGCTTGAATGAATAGAATTTGGAGAAGAAACTCACTGCAGAAACTTGAAGAACACCTTCTTCAACCTCACTAGTTTTCAACAAAACTTCAACAAGTGCAACAAATTTTCATGAACAATTTCCACTTTAATCTTCTCTATTTATTGCAGGACAACCATGCAATGGAGAAGGCTGCATGAAGAACATCTCATGCATTGGAAGATTGAATCAAGAAATGGTGGAAATGGTGTGAGCTCCTTGGTTCAGATAATGGAGTTTTCCAACTTTTCATTTTCCAATCTGATTCCAATTTACAAAATGATTTCCAAAATCAATTTGATTTCAAAATTGAAAACATTATTAATTATACACAATTAATTTCATAAATTAATTTTCTAATAAAATTAATAAAAAATAAATACTTAAATAATTTAATTAATTTTACACAAATTCCACCTTCATGAATTTAATATTTAAATCATTTAAATATTAATTAAATTCTCCAATTCCATTTAGTTCTAAAATTACACGAGAAATTATATCACATATAATTACTAATTCCTTTAATTCTAATTTGAACGTTTCAAATTAACTTATCATGCTACTCTAAGGCTAATCCATTTACGAGGTAGTTGATTAAGTTCAAGTACTCATATAATAATCATGGATCTTTTAGTTTATTGGATTTATTTCTAAAACGAGATAAACAATTCATATATTCAATAACAACTTATTGAATTTTCAAAATAAGTTTTATTATTTACAAACCACGAGTTTTAGGACATAAAACCCAACACATATAGTCCCTCATTCTCCAAAGATACTTGAGGATCGTTTTGACCGTCATCCAGTGATCTAATCCTAGATTGGACTGATATCGACTGAAAATCCCTACTGCATAGTAAATATCAGGTCTAGTACATAACATTGCATACAAAAGGCTACCAATAGCTGATGCATAAGGAATCCATCTCATTTTCTCAACCTCTTGAGGAGTCTTAGGACACTGTTCCTTAGACAATACAATTCCATGCTTGAAAGCTAATAAACTCTTCTTGGAATTGCGCATCGAATATTTGACAAGCATCTTGTCAATATACGATGCCTGAGACAAGGTCAACCTTTTGTTCTTACGATCCTTTATAATCTGGATCACTAGAACAAACTGCGCCTCTCCCATATCATTCATTTGAAATTTGGCGGCTAGCCATTTCTTAACATCAGTTAGAAAACCTACATCATTCCCAATGAGTAGGATATCATCCATATACAGCACGAGGAAAGCCACTGCGTTATTGATGATTTTCTTGTAAATACAAGGCTCATCAACATTCTTATCAAAGCCATAAGATTTGATCGCAGTATCAAATCTTGTATTCCAAGATTGAGATGCTTGTTTCAGTCCACAAATGGACCGATTAAACTTGCAAACCATATCTCATAGTCATAATATGTAGCTACAGACAAGAGAATCCTGATAGACTTTAACATGACTATAGGTGAGAAAGTTTCTTCATAGTCCACTCTCTCAAACTGGGTATAACCCTTTGCCACAAGTCTAGCTTTAAAGGTCTGTACCTTTCCATCTACACCTATTTTCCTCTTGTAGATCCATTTACAACCTATAGGTTTTACCCCATCATGTTGATCTACAAGCTCCCAGACAGAATTGAAGGACATGGACTCCATTTCTTGATTCATGGCTTTAATCCATTCATCCTTGTCAACATCTTCCATTGCTTGCTTATAAGATAATGGATCCTCAACACCATTATCAGATATGATGTATTGGGATTCTTTTAAATAGCGTACAGGTGGGTTCATAACCCTCCCACTACGTCGAGGCAATCTCAACTCTTGAGATGGATGACTAGATGAACTAACATCAACAAACCTTGTTGGTCTATAACCTACTCAACAACTCTTGTTGAAGTCTCAGTTGTCTCATTAGAAATCTCATTTAAATAAAGTTTACTTCATGGTTTAGGATCCCTTATGTGGTCATCTTCCAAGAATGACCACATAGGTGCGCTCGGCCGTGTGGGCGTGTCTCGCTGCATTGGCGTGCACTTGGCATAAGGCATCGATGCATGGCTGCTCGATAGACTCGGCAGCGCTCGACGCATGGGATGGGCGTCCGGCTTGCCCGCTCGACGCATGGGCAGGGCGCTTGGCATACATGCTCGACGCATGGGCTGCGCGCTTGGCCTCGGCGCATGGCCTGTGCGCTTGGCCTAGACGCATGACCTGTGCACTCGGCCTCGACGCATGAACTGTGTGATTGTTGCATGCAAGCCCTTGGCCACTTTTCAAGTCTTCTTGCTTCCATCCTCCATGCACTCTTGCATTCAACATATTTAAGCCTTCCATATGCGTTTGGTCTTTTGGTCACCTTTTTGGATAATTTAGTCTCAATGTTTTCCACTCTTTGCTCCAATATCCTTACTTAGGATTTTTCTTCTCTATTTAACCTCCCACTTTAGATTTAGTGTTAGGGTCTTACAAATATTCATACTCATCTCTCTTACATTCATCGGACCACAGAGGTCAGAATGTATAAGCTTCAAGGTTTCTTTGGCTCTATAATCTTTTCTAATAAAAGTTCGTTTGGTCATTTTGCCTTAAGGCATGACTCACATACTGATAAAGAGTTTTCTTCTAAACCATTTAGAAGTCCACTTTTCACCAACTTCGCAATCCTATTGAGATTGATGTGACCTAACATTAGATGCCAAATATGGTCATTTTCTTTAAGAGAAAGACTTGGTATTTTTATAGTTGTTACTATTTTGAACATTTCAGTATTGAGCACAACTTTTATGACTAATAGCCTAAGTACATACAAGTTATTTTCCATTGAACCAAAACCTAACTCCATTTCATTCTTAAAAATAAAAACTTTATTCTCAGAGAAGAAAATGGAATAATCTTGTTCAATCAGATAGGAAACAGAAATTAGGTTTCTCTTGATATGAGGAACTACATATACGTTATCTAATAACATATATCATTTCTTATCCAATAATAACATAAGCCTGCTTACAACAACAGTTGAAACGGCCTCATCAGTACCGACTCTAAGAGTTATCTCTCCAGCTTCCAACTATTTCCAGGAACTAAATTCTTGATGGGAAGAACACACGTGGTTAGTAGCTCCTGAATCAATTATCCAGGTAGAATCATCATTCTCTACTAAACACGTCTCCAAGACAAATAAATCATATTTATCGTCTTTGGAGTTCTACCTTTTCTGGAGAGTAGTGAGATCAGTTCTAGAACCCATATCATAAACTCTAAGTCTCATCTCAAAGGACAATCCTCATCGATGAACTTCATCAGAGTTGGCAACGATTGCTTTCTCTGTTAGTCCTTTGACATTCAATGTAGACTGGAGATTATCTTGGGACTTGACACTACTAGTTTTATTTTCATCGATCTCGTTTTTCTTGAATAGTGAGAACTTACGTTCAAACAATTCTTAAATTGATTCCATAATCTCATGTGCAATAACCATGTTCTCAAACCTTTTGGCCAATGCATCAAGTATGCTTACCAAAATGTGAACTCGGGCCCTCGAATTAGCCTTCATCCACACCTTATATGCATTACGAACATTTCATCGTGCATCAGGGGTTGAGACTTGAGGAAAATCCTCATTCATGAAAACGTCGAGGTCGTTTATCACGAAAAACGTTTTAATGGATTCTTTCCACGTCACATAATTAAAACCTCAAACTAGAAAAGGCAACTAATAGAAAATCACTATTTGACATTTTGCTGAAAAAACAAACATATTGATCTACATTAGATTTTAGCATAACTCTTTTAAAAAAAACCAATCAATTTTAGCAAAATCTAAATGAACCTCATTTAACATCTAATTTTACAACGATGCTTCGACGATTTAGGATAAAAGCCACTGAAGGGTAGTTAATTTATCCCTTCACTGAATTGAGACACTCTCAACTAATCATTACACTCGAATAACTCTTATTCCTATAATGATCAGTCATCATTTATTTGGTCAAGAAATCATTAACTTGCTTAAGAATTTCTCGTAAGTGTGACCCTTCATTTTAGATCCTAAAGTTCCACCCCAATGAGCCAACCAAAGGGAAAAATTGAATGGGTAAAAACTAAAGCAATCCTATCCATTTCTGGAGTTCGCCTTGATATTAACCAACTGCACAAAACATCCGATGGGGGATGCTCCCAAGGCGCCTCTGTTGGATTTTATGTCCTAAAACTCGTAGTTTGTAAATTGATAAATCTATTCTATTTTGTTTTTCGATAAAATTGTTATTGAAATTGTAATCTTGAATCCAATAAACTAAGGTCCTGAGGCTATTTTAATGTAGACTTGAACTTTATGTGATGACATAAAACATGGATCAAGTTCGAGTATATAGCCTAAAATTGTCTATAGTACAGGGATAAAGTTGGGCACCTTGTTCTGGAGACGCTAAAACATAGATGCGGCCTACTTTGTAGTTACTACAAACGATGTGATCCTGAATGGTTCATATAGAGATATGTGAGTGGGGGCATCATATGCAATGAGTTTGTATAAGACTGGACCACGACTTAGTCACTTTTGCTTTATAACACCATTTACTGTATAAAACTGACTAATTCAAATTTGATGACCTAGGTAACTCGATCTCAATCCTGGGCTAACTTATTCGAGATTATCCTTAGATCTTCATGGGTGAGAGCAGCTCAACAGCGCTGGCCCAATAAGCCTCCCATTTCAGGGGTAAGACTGGGTAAATAGCTAGGGATATAGGGTGCAAGACGAACTTCACTCCTACCCGTCTCTAGTGGTAGTAGATAGGTTGTTCCATTAAGTGCTGACTTCGGAATTTGAACAAGGGGCCCCACCCTCTCATTAGGCTGAGAGGGACTCAATTTTTTGGTTGGACAACAAATCAATTGTTCTTTAGAGATTCAGTGGGACTAAAGGAACAAGAAGTGTTCTCAGGGGTAAAACGGTATTTTGACCAAGCCAAGACCACGAACAACCTGTGAAAGATTGACTTACTAGTTATGGTTTTATCAGATGGATAGAAATATATCTACAGTGAGGGGAGTGCAACTACAGGACTTTAGTGGAATGACCTGTTAGTTAACAAATGTTGATTAATTAGGTTAAAAAGTTTTACCGGTTAATCTCGGATTGTTGGAGCCCATGATTTGTAGGTCCATTAGGTCCTCCTACTAGCTCTTACGGATTAAACTTAGAACAGTATGTTGGATTACTTCGAATTGTTCAAATTAGGAACAGGGATTAAAACCGACAAGTATATGTGATATCGCTATCGGTTTTTTGTATGGCACTCTATATTCAAATGTGATTTGAATTTTGAAAATATGAATACGGATTCATGTTCGAGAGGTCAAAATTAGTCAAGAGGGTCAAAACTGTGAAAAGTCAAAGGGTTGACTTTTTTGTTAGGAAAAGTCAAAGTTTGACTTTGACCAAATGGAAAAATACCATTTTTCCCTTGACTAGAGTTAGTGGAATTATCCAACAATTTTTGTTGGATAATCCCACTAACTTTAGTGCTTTGTGAGGTGTTGATTTTGAGTTTTTACATGCATTAGATGCATGTAATTGTTTTATAAAATAAAGTTTTATAAAACAAATTTCTTCTTCTTTTTTTCTTTTTAGCAAGCTAAATTTTCTAAAATTTTGGTTTCCAAATTCTCACCAAAAATTTCCTTTTTCTCACAACCTTGAACCTCCCTTTATTCTCTTTTCATTCCTTTATTCACCGGGTCTCATAACCCAGTTCTGAGTCTAGAGAATAGCAAGGAAACTCTAGTGTGGTCCTGTAGAGTTCGGGTCGAGATTCAGCGTGAAAAACCTTTTTTATGGGAGCTACAACAGTTGTACACTATCCCTTTTAGTTTACTGTTTTTTTTTTTTTTTTACTTTTGCATGCTAATTTCCTTTTAATTAGAAGCAATTAGTGTGTAATTAGATCCTTATTCCATTGCGTATGTCTCGTGTTCCATCATGTGGTATCAGAGCATGCTTTAATTACACTCAATTTCTTTTGGTGGGTATTTATTTCCTTTCTTTCAAATGTTGATTGAAATATGGACTAAAGTGGATATATTACGGTGTTGGCATTGTTTTTCTTTAAATTTCTTATGAAAATTTGTAATTGACCACATGTTTATGAACATTAATGTGTAGAAAAAGGTTTGTAAATTTGTTAGAGTCATTAGAGTTGAAATTAGGTTGCAATTGCTTGGTTTCGGGAGGTTGGACAGCATCAAAAATTAAAGAAATTTTGGTTCCAGACCGTTTCGGCTACCAGATCCGACAACCCGCTCGCTAGCCCGAGGTACGACCAAGTTTGGAGTAGCCCCGTGCATGCCAGTTGTCAACAAAGTCTCCGACTCAGTTTCGCTCGCCCGCTCTTACTTCTACGACCCGCGTGCCCGTGCATTTTCTGTTGACTCAACCCGCCCTGCGCTTCCATTGACCGTGCCAGCGCACGTTGTCCAGCCGGTCCAAACGATCTGGACCAGTCCGTTTGACTTGGTTGAGCCGGTTTGACCGATTCAACTTGGTTTTTGGTGTGTTTGGGCCGGTTCGAGTGGTTTCTGAGCAGTTTCAGATGGTTCAAAGTGTTTGAAGCCAGTTCCGGGAAGCTGGTTGTTGATTTCTGTAATAAATTAGTTATTTGTTTGTTTTTAATGACAAAATCGATCCACTTTAGTGTTGTTTACCTATTATACATGTGATGTATAATGTTTTTTGATTATGTGTGCATATAGTATGCCATATAGTTTTAAAACCCCACCATAGGTAAAGCATGTGACATGCATTTGTTATATGTTATAAGTGTTATAAAATATATACTATGCATGCTTAGTTTTAATATAAGTGTCATATTAAAGCATCTTTGTTTGAAGGAAGCATGTTATAGATGAATGCTCTAGGGTTATAATTGTTATAAAATAACCTAGACTTCTTAAATCTATAATAAAGATAAGATGCATGCTCACTTAGGGTTAACCAACGAGCAATCCCAATTTCATAGAAAATAGGTTGATATCTTGTAAAACCAAAGTTACTAGAACTCACCATCAGAGTTGACGATTAGAAAGTGAAGTTCAACGTTTTCAATGCGTTGAAGTACCCAAGTGATATGGAGAATTACCAATATATTGAGGAATTATGGGAAGAACCGTGGCACGAACCCCTGGAAGAATTTGAGGAAGAAGAATTTGGAATCGGCGCAATATGGGAGGAGGATTGCGCTGCCATTCAAGTTGAATCAAATTTTGAACTACTCAAGTTATCTGAACGAACTTCACAATGCACTAAGCCAGCTTTGGAAGAACCACCCGTGCTAGAGTTGAAGTCGTTGCCTGTGCATCTCAAGTATGCTTACTTAAGAGGTAACAACACTTTACTGGTTATTATTTCTGCCTCGCTGAGTAAGGAGAAAAAAGACGCACTCATACAGATCCTGAGAAATAACGCAAAGGCTTTAGGATGGACCTTGGCAGACATTCGAGGAATCAGTCCCTCGTACTGCATGCACAAGATTCGTCTGGAAGAAGGAAAGACAGGATCGATAGAAAGGCAATGTCACTTGAACCCTGCTATAAGGGAGGTAGTGAAGAAGGAAATAGTGAAGTGGCTGGACGCAGGTGTAATCTACCCGATATCTGATAGCAGTTGGGTGAGCCCAGTGCAGTGTGTTCCAAAGAAAGGGAGGATGACAGTCGTCACCAATGACAAGAATGAATTAATTCCCACAAGAACAACTACGGGGTGGAGAATCTGTATGAATTATCGCAAGTTAAATTTGGCCACTAAAAAGGACCACTTCCCACTCTCGTTTATTGATCAGATGTTAGATAGATTTGTTGGGAATGAATTCTTCTGTTTTCTTGATGGCTATTCAGGGTACAACCAAATAGTAATTGCGCCGGAGGATCAAGATAAGATAGCCTTCACGTGCCCATTTGGTACGTTTGCATTCCGTCGCATGCCATTTGGACTCTACAGTGCATCAGGTACTTTCCAACGTTGTATGATGGCGATCTTTTTAGATTACTTGGAGGAGTCAGTCGAGGTATTCATGGATGATTTTTCAATTTTCGGCAATAATTATGACTCCTGTTTAGCTAACCTTGAGAAAGTTTTGAAGAGATGTGTGGCAACGAATCTTGTTCTGAATTGGGAAAAATGCCACTTTATGGTTGAAGAAGGAATTGTACTAGGTCATAAAATCTCGAAGGCGGGATTGGAAGTTGATCAGGCAAAAATCAACGCAATTTCCAAGCTACCTCCACCAGTGAATGTGAAAACACTTAGGAGTTTTCTGGGACACGCTGGGTTCTATTGAAGATTTATTCGCAACTTCTCCTAGATTGCAAGGCCCCTAAGTGCACTCCTTGAAGCTGACCGTGGATATAATTTTGATGATGCGTGAACTGAAGCATTTAACACATTGAAAGATGCGCTCATCACCACACCCATTTTGATTTCACCGGATTGGATGCAACCATTTGTGTTGATGTGTGATGCTAGCGGTTATGCAGTGGGTGCAATGTTGAGTCAGCGTAAGGACAAGGTATTGCATCCTATCAACTATGCGAGCAAAACGTTGAATGATACGCAGGAGAATTATACAACCACGGAGAAGGAAATGCTCGCAGTGGTATTTGCATTGGAGAAATTCCGACAATACTTGATCGGAACAAACGTTGTGGTGTATATCGATCACTCTGCGATCAAATATCTGATGACAAAGAACGATGCAAAACCGAGGCTGATACGGTGGGTGTTGCTCATGCAAGAGTTTAACCTAGAAATCAAAGACTGGAAGGGCACCAAGAACCAAGTCTCTGATCATCTGTCAAGATTGGAAAATTGCGAGGTTCAAGGGAAAGAAAAAGATTTTGAAGAACGATTCCCTGATGAGCTGCTGATATCGGTAGGCATTAATGTTCCATGGTATGCAGACATTGTGAACTTCATAGTCTGCGGTCAAATACCAGATGACTATACTTACCAGCAGAAGAAGAAGCTAAGACATGACATCAAATTTTATTTCTGGGATGACCCATTCCTTTATCGAATTGGACCTGATCACATATTACGTCGATGCGTTCCTGAGCACGAAGTTAAGCACATTCTGGAGCTTTGTCACGAGTCCCCTTACAAAGGACATTTTGGGGGGCAGCGGACTGTCGCAAAGGTCTTGCAGAGTGGCTATTTCTTGCCAACATTGTTTAAGGATGCCCATGCCCACGTTGTTTAGTGCGATAGATGCCAGAGAATGGGAAATATGTCTAAAATAAATGAGATACCTTTGACGTCAATCTTAGAGGTTGAATTATTTGATGTTTGGGGAATCGACTTCATGGGCCCATTTCCACCATCAGAAGGTCATCACTACATCCTGGTCGTGGTTAATTACATCTCAAAATCGGTTGAGGCCATCGCATGTGCCAAGAATGATGCAGCCACAATGGTGAAGTTTCTAAAGAAGAATATTTTTGGTCGATATGGGACGCCACGGGCCTTAATCAGCGATGAGGGCTCTCACTTCATCAACCACATAATCACCAACCTGTTGACTAAATTTAACGTTAGCCATAGGGTTGCAACTGCTTATCACCCACAGACTAATGGGCAGGCTAAGATTTCTAACTGAGAGATCAAAACTATCTTGGAGAAGGTAGTCAATACCTCCAGGAAGGATTGGTCGCTCAAGCTTGATGAAGCACTGTGGGTATATAGGACTGCATATAAAACACCAATTGGCATATCCCCGTATGCCTTGGTCTTTGGCAAAGCTTGTCATCTGCCGCTCGAGTTGGAACATAAGGCGATGTGGGCCTACAAGAAGCTGAAGTTTGATTTACCAAGTGTAGGGAAAGTTCGGAAGCTGCAACTGAACCAGCTGGTCGAATGGCAAAGGGACGCCTATGAAAATGCCAAGATCTATAAAGAGAAAACCAAGAAGTGGCATGACGACCGAACATTCATCGAAGGTCAACAGGTATTATTATTTAATGCACGTTTGCTATTGTTTCTAGGGAAGTTGAAGTCTCGCTGGTCTGGGCCATTCTGAATCAAGACTATCTTTCCTCACGGCACAGTGGAACTAACAACTTTAGACAGGAACAATGCGTTTAAAGTCAATGGTCAACGGATTAAGCCTTACTACGAAGGCGACATAGATCAACACATGGATACCATTGACTTGGGCAAGCAGGATTAACCGCTTGCAGGGGATGTGATTGCGGTAATTTTGAGAACTTCTTTCATTTAGCATCCCTATCTATGTTTACTTGCTTTCTGTACAACTTTCCTTTACTGCTTTCTAAATTGCATTATTTACTGCTTATTAGAATTAGCATTTAATGCTTTCTGTATTTATCTTTAATTTAATTCAGTTGAGTATTTCCATGTCATGTTTAATTTCTTTAATTTGTATGCATTAGTAGCGTTGTTCTTAACTTTTGTGAATGGCTGGATGAAACATTGAACATCGCACAATCTTTTCGACTTGCGTTATTGATGAATTAAAAAGAAAAATAAAAATTGGTATGTAATGCAAAGAGGGGTGCATTGTGGGATAACAAGAGACACCTTGTGTCCATTACACTCAACTGCATTGCATTGAGGGGTATGTTGCGCAGGTATGTATCCTTTGCCCGTCCTTAGTGAAAATGTACTATGTTGAGGTAGTGTTGCGTTGCTAGAAATACCGTGCGCCCGATCCTTCGGAAATGTGTTGAATTAAGGAGTGTGTTGCGAGGATGCATGCATTGTTGCCTGTCCTCAGCAAAAATGTATTTGCGTTAATGAAAGCGCGGTGTTAGTCTTTTTAATCGTGCACCTGTCTGAATCAAATTCAAAAGATAATTTCAATTCATTATTTTTCTGAGTTAGCTAAATTCTTTTATACTTTGTACAAGCCAAAATTTTTGTATTGCGTTATTTGTAATTATTTGTATACTTAGTAAATTTTCAATACAACTAAGTAGCAATTCTATTTTTATGCATGTGCCTCTTCTTTATCATTCTTTGTCAACTATGCGATATTCTTAATCTTTCTTTTTGCGTTATTCATTGCGCTGCCATGAAGTATAATATGCATTCACTTAGAAACATTTCCCATACTTTGAAATTTCTAACTAGCACTTAGTTAATTCGTAGCTTAGAAGTACTTTACCTTTTACCCTTCAAAATTCTGCTCAAACCTTCTTTTTTTGAAATTCTGTCCAAATGTTTGTCTATTCTATCCAAACAACGCAATGAGGACCTTGCGTATCTCTAAATTTGCGGGTGGGGAAGGTCTAAGCAGATGAGATCAAGAGTATGCGGTCATTAAGTAAAATGCACTCATTATTATATATATATATATATATATATATATTCATATAAACTCCAATGTCAGCGCAAGGGAAACCTAAAAAAAAACATTCCCAACCTGATAAGAGTTAAATTGTGAAAGGAGCCTGTCGTAGTTGGATGTTCACATGACACCCATGGGAGCAAGCCAAAACGAAGGTGGGTTTTCAAGAACAACGCAATATGAAAAGAGAAAAAAAAAAAAAAGAAAAATAAATGAGAGAAAAATAAAAGAATGCAAGAAACAACTCCTCTGAAATTCAGGAGTTAAAGTTGCAATTGGCACATAACCAAAGTTGGATGTTCGCATGACACCCATGGGAACAAGCCAAAATGAAGAGTGTAACCATGACCATAGTCTCTAATAAATGACGCAAAGTATGACCATCGCATCCAGACACATCAAGTTGTTTTGATAAAGAAGAGGTAAACATTCTTTTTAAAACCAGAAAAGCATTTTTGAGCAGAAATTTGTAGTATAGAAGAATAAAGTAGGGCTTTATTAGGAATTTTCAAGGATAGAAGAAAATTGCGATGTCAAGTACTATTGCCTAAGTGGGGCATTCGGAGCAACCAATCAACGCAAAATTTATGATTGGAATTGAGCATTATTGCCTTAGTAGAAGATATGCTTGAGGACAAGCATATATCTAAATTTAGGGGTGTGATAACTTGTAGAAATGCAAGTTATTTATACTGCCTTATTTAGATATTGCGGCCAAAAGAAAGGAAAGTTGCATCAATTGTATAGAAATGAGCTAAGAAATGCAAGAATTATAAATTGTCATCAATACACCCACTGACACCATTGCGATGGTAAAAAAGAATATTTCAAGTCTGTTTTGCAGGAAATCAAGTCACCGTATGTGTTCATGGCTCAAGAGAAAAAGATTAACGCATCTATATCGCATTGCACCAATCATTCAGGAATGAATAGATGATCAACGCAATGACGGCACATGCAACAATCGATCAAGAGCTTTGCGATCAGTGCAACTTCAACCGCATGCAGTAATAAAAAACAACACCGCATGTGGGCACACGATCGAAAGATGCAAATGAGCAACGCAATCGCAGAGGATTTTGATACGTGTACAACTAACCATTGTGCATTTTTGATGGATTGATTGTATAACAGAAGGAATATTTATTCCACCATTTCTGGAATTTCCATAACAATAAAGTGGGGTCAACACAGCAGAGAGTCAGAGCATTTATCTATAAATACCCTCGGAGAATTCACTAAAAGAGATACTTGATACGAGGCTATTTTGGTATTTGTATATTGAGAGAAAGGCTGATCTGAGTGTTGATCAGAGAAGATCTGGGAAGAAAAGAGGCAAGGCCAAGAGGTGAGTCTCAAGGCAAGAAGCTCTGTACCTAAATCAACTCTACCGATTGAGCAAGCCTGAAAGGGACGCTTATCCTTCCATTCACTCCGTACGCCGGCAAGCGATTTCTCCATCCAGATCTGTGTCAAGATGTTGGCACTCTTCTGTATTTGTTTATATCTTTATCATTAATTGTATCTCATCTTCTTAGTCTAAATCATTCACACCATGTATCAGACGCTTGATTTTATAATTAAATGTCATGATCATTTTCATCTTCATATTTCTGTCTACTTTCATTCCTCGATTAATCGCTTTCTCTACGATGTTTTCTTAATCCCTTGATAATTAGAATGAATTAAACAAGTAAATTACTTTGTGCTAAAGGAATAAATATGTATAGCTAAAGCATGCTAGATGGTATCTTCACTTGTGAGAGTAGAAGTGAAGATGCCATTCTGATCTGTGGAGAGAAGGTTAGAAGAATGCGTTAACTAAAGCGAGAAGTACTTCCAGAGATGGAAGCAACCTTGCGTTCATTACGTTCATCCCTGTTTCACCACAGAGATGTGGGAACACGGTCGATCACCGAGAGGTGTACGTCAGGGGAAAGCGGAGCCGTAGTTATATCTTTAACGCAATTAATGAACTTGCAATGTTTGTACTAATTATCTTTCCTCTTTCTACTTCGTACATAAAGCCTTGCCACCGCATACATGATTCTTTGTATAATCTTCACAGTCAGTCTCAAACTCGGTATCATGTATCATGTAACCTATATCTTGTATCATCATAGCTTAGGTTTATTTTTATTGCACTTTATTTTACTGCACAACTTTATTTTATCGCAATTTTATTTCACTGCATATTTTACTTTACCGCAATTTTTAAATACTTGTAAAACCTCACTTTTATTAAATTGAAAAACCCCCGGTTTCATATATCACGAATGTAACACAATTAACCTAAAACAATCCCTGTGTTCGACCTCGGATCACTCCAAGAAACTTGCGGTGGAATTATACTTGGTTTCAACGTAAGGAAACTTGTGACAACACATCGTATACTACAAGAATTTTGTTAATAACACATACATCTAGAAGTAGTATCGCATATCATTTCATTATTGTCCTTATGTTTAAAGAAGATAAATTTTAAGCGTTACAAGTTTAAGATCAAATATTTTGTCATCAACTGGATACACTGACGCTAATTTTTAAACCAATAAAGATGCAAGAAAATCTACATCAGGATCAGTGTTCATTCTAAATGGAAGAGCAGTAGTGTGGATGAGTGTGTAGCAAAACTGTATTGCAGACTCCACAATAGAAACTGAATACGTAGCTGCATGTGAAACAACAAAGGAAGCAGTATGATTGAGGAAATTCCTGACAGATTTGGAAGTCATTCCAAATATGCATCTGCCTATCACCCTATATTGTGATAATAGTGGTGCAGTTGCAAATTCAAGAGAACCAAGAAGCCATAAGCGCGGTAAGCATATTGAGCGCAAATACAATCTTATCCGAGAGATTGTACATCATGGAGATGTTGTAATGACCCAGATATCTTCTGAACAAAACATTGTCGATCCTTTTACAAAGGCCCTCACGGCTAAAGTGTTTGAAGGTCCCCTACAGAGTCTAGGTCTACGAAGTTTGTAAACTAGGACAAGTGGGAGAAATTTTGGGTATATTCCCTAGTTTATTGTATTCATATGTTTATTGTACTCATATGTTTCTTTTCCTCACTTAAATTCAACATTGTGATAACCCACTAGAAGTTTTAGTCCAAGTGGGAGTTTGTTGGATTTTATGTCCTAAAACTCGTAGTTTCTAAATTGATAAACCTATTCTGTTTTGTTTTTCGATAAAATTGTTATTGAAATTGTAATCTTGAATCCAATAAACTAAGGTTCTGAGGCTATTTTAATATAGACTTGAACTTTATGTGATGACATAAAACATGGATCAAGTTCGAGTATACAGCCTAAAATGGTCTATAGTGTAGGGATAAGGTTGGACGCCATGTTCTAGGACACTATGGATGCGGCCTACTTTGTAGTTAGTATAAACGATGTGATCGTAAATCGTTCATATAGAGATATGTGAGTGGGGGCATCCTATGCAATGAGTTTGTATAAGACTGGACCACGACTTAGTCACTTTTTCTTTATAACACCGTTTACTATATAAAACTGACTAATTAAAATTTGATGACCTAGGTAACTCAATCTCAATCCTGCATTAACTATGAACTCCTGTTTATTCGGGATTATCCTTAGATCTGCATGGGTGAGAGTAGCTCAACAGTGCTAGCTCAATAAGCCTCCCATTTCAGGGATAAGACCGGGTAAATAGTTGGGGACATAGGGTGCAAGACGGACTTCACTTCTACCCGTCTCTAGTGGCAGTAGATAGGTTGTTCCCTTAAGTGCTGACTTCGGAATTAGAACAAGGGACCCTACCCTCTCACTAGGCTGAGAGGGACTTGATTTGTTGGTTAGAGCACAAATTAATTGTTCTTTTGAGGTTCAGTGGGACTAAAGGAACAAGAAGTATTCTTGGGGGTAAATGGTATTTTGACCCAACGAAGACCACGAAAAACCTGTGAAAGATTGACTTACTGGTTATGGTTATATTAGATGGACAGAAATATATCTACAGTGAGTGGAGTGCAACTACAAGACTTTAGAGGAATGACCCGTTAGTTAACAAATGTTAATTAATTACGTTAAAGAGTTTTACCGGTTAATCTCAGATTGTTGGAGCCCATGATCTGTAGGTCCATTAGGTCCCCTTACTAGCTCATATGGATTAAACTTAGAACAGTATGTTGGATTAATTAGAATTGTTCGAATTAGGAAAAGGGATTAAAACCGATAAGTATATGCGATATCGCTTTCGGTTTTTTGTATGGCGCTCTATATTCAAATATGATTTGAATTTTGAAAATATGAATGTGGATTCATGTTCGGGAGGTCAAAATTAGTCAAGAGGGTAAAAATTATAAAAAGTCAAAGGGTTCACTTTTTTGCTAAGCAAAGTCAAAGTTTGACTTTAACCAAATGGAAAAAGACCATTTTGCCCTTTACTAGAGTTAGTGGAATTATCCAACATTTTTGTTGGATAATCCCACTAACTTAAGTGGACTTTGTGTAAACATTATAGAATGACACATAGCCCACTTTGGTTTAGTATTTTGTGAGGTGTTGATTTTTGGTGAGTTTTTACATGCATTAGATGCATGTAATTGTTTTATAAAAGGAAGTTTTATAAAACAAATTTCTTCTTCTTTTTTTCTTTTTAGCAAGCTGAATTTTCTATAATTTTGGTTTCCAAATTCTCACCAAAAATTCCCTCTTTCTCACATTAACCTTGAACCTCCCTTTATTCTCTTTTCATTTCTTCATTCATTGGGTCCCACAACCCGGTTCTGATTTCAGAGAACAGCAAGGAAACACTAGTGGTGGTCCTATAGAGTTCGGGTCGAGATTCAGCGAGAAAAAACTTTTTTTTCGTGAGCTACAAAGGTTGTACATTATCCTATTTAGCTTATTGTTTTTTTTTTTTACTTTTACATGCTAATTTCCTTTTAATTAGAAGCAATTAGAGTCTAATTAGATCCTTATTCCGCTGCGTATGTCTCGTGTTCCATCAGCCTCGAGGCCGTGCAAGAAGGTCTCACTGTGCAAACCAATGAAAGAGACCGTAAGACATGTTGACACACATCCTTCCCTCACTTACTATGAATACTCTCTTCATTAACCTTGATGTTGACCCATGCAAACACCATCCGAAGGGAGATGCTCCCAAGCGCCTCAAGGCCAAGCATGAGTCTCACGGTGTGAATATTAAGGGTGAACGTGAGTGGAAAAATGATATATCATATATATATTTTCCTCCCACTGAGTATTTTAACAACCTAGGGTTTAATTTATTTAGGAAAAATACGACTAGTTATTTTTACTAAGTGATTGTTTAAGTTTACCCAAGTATTATCCAACAATTGCATGTTTGTAGCAAATCTATGTAATTCACATTTCCAGCTAGGTTCTCAAGTAGGGGTGTTCCATTTTTGTTAGCTTAAATACCCCAGCCTAGCCAGAACCAGCTTTAGACAAAAGGTCCCTTATAGTTATATTTGCTACAAATTTAATCTTTTATTGAAATCAATTTAATCCTATTAAACCGATTTAAAAGATTATCTAATTTCTAGTCTCCTTAGAAATTTGTGAACTTAGGTCTATCTCAATCATATTTTAAAACTATTTTAAAAAATGATTTTACCTAAGTTTGCATGCAACTCTTGATTATTGGTTTTAATTTCTAATTTCACTTATTTATAACTCTTATAAAGTAAATGGAACAAATTAAAACCAACATTGCAAGCATTGACATACTTTATAAAATTATAACGTTTATAAGATTACCTAAAGTAATGTCATGCATCAAGCAATGTTCATTCATTACTAATATATAACATTTATATAACTAAGTAATGAACTATGTTATAGCATACATTCCATACAACCATTCAACCTTATATTATAACACTTATAATGTAAGTGATGCATGGATATGCTATAATGCATGCATACATATACTATAACTCTTATATTATATGATGCATGAGCAGACTTTTTGTAATTTAAATCATGCATATTCATATATTATAACACTTATAATATAAAATGATGCATGGATATAAATGCATAATCTATGGTGGGTTTTAAAACCTATATGACATACATTATGACATATAATAAAAACATACATCACATATATATTTATACTAAAAGTTGATGGACTGGGATAGAAAATCTCCAAACAAGAAAATAAAAGGCTAACTTTTACAAAATTGAGTCAACCAGTTCAGAACAAGTGAACTGGGTCTTGAACTGCTTGCCTCGAACTACTCCATAAGGAACACCTTGCAGTTAATCGTGTAGCAAACGCCTATGCATCAAGCAACTATACGATGAGTGTGCAACACTATGTGATCGTGTAGCTAATGACTCTTCGATGAGCATGATATTCTACATGATCGTATAACATGCAAGCATGCATGGAGTATCAAATACTAGGCGATCACATAGCTAATGACTATAGGATGAGAGGGATAGTCTACGTGATCGTGTAGCATGCAAGCTTGCGTCGAGTATCCAATATCGTACAATCATCTAGCAAGTGAGCACCTATGTGATCATGCAGCCAATGCAACAAGATCGTGTAGCAAACTCTACATAATCGCATAGCATTAGCTTTGCGATCATTTAGCAAATGCTATACAATCATGTAGCAAACTTTACACGATCGCATAACAAAAGCTATCCGCTCGTTTAGCTCTAGCTACACGATGCGATAACCTCTGTTTCATCTTCTCGATCGAAACTCCGATCTGCAACCCTTCTTTGAAGCTTCATGAGCGACTCAAAACTAACAAATACAGACTCGATTGCAATATAATGCCCAAAAACACAGGGGCCCTTTACAAACCAACTTTGTAAATTTAAAGAAAGCCTGAAACTGAGATTTCTATCTTGATACATTCACAAACATTTATCTCATAAATGCAATGCATATTATAAAACCCACCATTACTATAAACAATCCAACAAAACGAATGGACTTTGGAATAAAAAACCTACTATTTGGCTCTGATACCAATTGAAAGAAACTCAACATGAGGAGAACCTTGAGTGGAAGCAAATCGACCAAATTCCATTAATTATTGAATACAAAATTTATAGTAAACATACAAATAGATATGCATTCAAAATTAAATTACAGCATGCTTTTACAAAGAAAATAAGTTTCAAGAAACCTCACCATTGAAGAACCTTTCTTCAAGAAATCCCTCGTACAAGCCACGAACGGAACTCCTTCCTCACGGATCTTCTTCTTCATGCACGGACACCACCAGTCACGAACCCTCTGTATTCTCTTTTAGGATTGAAGGATTCAAGCAAGAGTTATGGGCTTTGCTAGAATCCTTGGAAGAGGGAAAGATAAGGAGAGGAGGGGCGGGAAGATTGTTCAGAGAACCTTTCTCTTTTAGAGAACTCTTCTGTGTGTCAGAATTGTGGAAGAAGATGATCTTTTTTTCAACCAAGTTGAATTCCACATTAGTCATTGAGAGAATAAGGGGAGGGAGTTATAACTCCTTCCCTTTTTATCAATTTTAAATAAATTAATAAAATAGAATATATATATATATAATAACTACTTTATTATATATATACACTATATGTTATATCAAATATAACATATAGCCTATAGTTGTATATTGCATCAAATACAACATAAACTATAGATTTTATTATCTCTCGACTATACATGGCATTTAATAAAAATCACATTTATATTAAATCCAATTATATGAATCTCATCCATATAAATGATATTTGGATCATATCCAAATGTTTTATTCCTCTCAATATAAATCATATTTGTATTTAGTTACATGAATCTCATTCATATAATTGATATTTGAATCATATTCAAATTCCTCTCATATACAATGTATCAAATACATTATAATTAATTATATCATATATAATTAATTTCTTCAATTAATTTGAACACTTCAAATTAATTCAAAGATTAAATCCCTGTTGAGCTATAGTGGAGATCTTATGGACCTGTAGATTGAAGCTCCAACAGTATTCGGATAATTAATTAAACTCTTTAACTAAATTATTCAACAGCCGTTAACTACCGGTCACTCCACTAATATGCATCAACTTTCAAGCATGAATAGACCCATAACCTAGGCCTAAGTCACGTAATTTTCTTTTAGCTTCATAAAATGAACTAGGTATAGATGCTCCAACGAGAAATGCTTCTTTTAACAATTCAAGTAACAAATCAAATGACTTGTTAGTCCAACCGTTAAAAGCCTTAATATGCATCAACTTTACCAAAAATAGCAATGAAGAGAATTTTGTATAACTAGGGTACAACTGGTTACGTGCTTCATTTATTAAGTCTTCAAATAAGCTTGAATTGTTATCTCTTTCTTGGGCATTATGTACATCTCATTCTCGTTATCTTCTTCATTTACATCAGCAATTAGACATTATAGATCATTTATAATATTCAAATTTCATTTTCTTCATGTATAACATTCATCTTTGTCGTACTTAATCCATCATCATGTGTCAATTGAGATGTGTGACTCTCGTATCCCTTAGATAAGTTGACTGTGTCTCCATGATATACCCATTGTCGATTGAGCAAAATTAATTATTTAACTATCAAATAATAATATACCCATTGTCGATTGAGAAAAATTAATATAACATTTTATGATTAAAAAATAACGAAATTATAATTAATCAATGATAAACTAATTATAATTAATAGTATTAATGTATCGGTTCTTTATGGTTTATTATATACTCAATTAATTAATTAATTAATCTAGAGTAGTTAGATTCAATATTATAATTTAAAATTCAATATAATTTTCTAAATTATAAATTTAATATTCATATATTAATTAATTTGAATAATACGAAATAAAAGAATAATTTCATGTATTAAAAGATGAGAGAGATTAGGCATCAGGAAACCTACACTTTTGGATGGGTATCCGAATGTGTGTGGCTAGTACCACAGTGGTGGTAATCTCTTATAGGTCGAGTGTGTTTCTCCCATTTGAATTTTGGCATCAACATAATTTATTTACTCTTCTATCCTTTCTGAGAACTAAATAATTATAAAATATTTTACGTGAAATACAAAAACATTTTATTCAAGTAAAACTCAAATGTCATCTTTATGGTAAATTCAAACAGTATATCCTTTTAGTTATATATAAATATAAAGAAAGAAAGGCCCTAGGACCAACAATAATAATCATATTAATTATTTAAGCGAGCGCTCTACCATCTCCCCTTCTGTTTAAGATGAATAAACTATATATTAATTATATTAATCATTTAATTTGATAAAATTTAGGTTAGAATATATGAACATGAAAAAATTCTTATAGTTATATATAAAAGTCCTTATTTCTGCCAAAATGAAAATAGTTCAACTAATATATTTTCTGCGTGTTATAGGGATGAAATAGACCTTTGACTTATAGAGAGAAAAGTATTATCAATTACCACTCTACTTCAACGACTTATTTGCTAAAATAAAAAAGTCAATATATTTATAGATAACTCATAAATTATATAGAACAAACTATATAAACGTTAGAATTATATTGAACAAACTGTTGTTCTTGCTAGATGATTGTACAAAGAAGAAACGTCAAAGTCATCACATAGAGTCTGGTATTGCGACATTTAATTGTTAAAGTTTTAAAAATGGCTATAAATGTATTTTTGAGCTTTTCCAGGCTACATTTGGCATGACCTTGGTTTTGTCAAAAAGCCATTTGCAAAAATTCTTAACTCGTTTGGTAAAACATATTTAAATTAAATTATTAAAATCACTTTGAAAAATACAGTTAATTTCACAATTACTTTTAAAAGCAGTATCTATTAGCTTTTAGATTCTCCTAAAATCAGATAGAATTTTTAATTAATATATTTTTTTCAATTTTATATTTTAAAAAGAAGATTTATTTGATATATTATCTATTTCTCTCCCAATCAAGTATATTTTTTATTTTTCATGAGTTAAATGCATCATTTTTTTTAAGTCTACCATATTGATTTTTTTTTAAATAAAGCTATTTTCTTTAATATTTAAAAATTAATCTATAACAAACAAAATTTATCATACTAAATAATTATTTAAAATTCTAAATTATAAATAATTAAAAAATTTGATTATAAGTTTATTTTAGTTATTATATCTAAAATAAAATTTTCTTTTATTTATTTATCAAATACTCTAACTTACTTTTCCATAAGCTGAAATTTTGTCAAACACTATTTTACTTCTTTTCATAGTTGATTTTTCTAAAAGCATAACTACCAACAATTTTTTTAAAAGCTTAAGTGTTAGTTGACCAAGGAAGAACGATGTGATTTGAATGTTAATTTCTATGTATCAACGATTAGGTAATTATGAATATATTGGACAAAATGATTAAATACTTCACTCGAACTCTTTTGAAAAATGATAAAAACAGGCGCAGTTTTGAAATCATTTTGCAAAATTATGATTTTTTTTAAGGCACTACACGAAGCCACATGGACGTGCAGGTTGAAGAGACCCATGTGGCAATAAATTATTTGGCCAAACCTGTCTTAAACAATTTAACAACCCACATTATTTTAGTGAGTTAACTAACAATTTTCCAAAAATCATAGTCCCTCTTTCTTCAATTTTTTTATAGTAAAAACATAGAATCATTTTATTTTATGTGGCATTTAATAACCAAGTTCATTTGAAGTTCGTTAGGTAAAATTTAGACAAATAAATAAACTTTAAATTCTTTTAGGAAAAATATATTGTTTGTTCAATTTGAATTTATATGGTAGCATTTTAAGTTCGCGAATTTTCAAACTCAATATTTTAATTTAAGAGTTTGAAAGTTTTATTTATGTGTTCCTAACATTAGTTATCAATTACCACAATTAGCATTATTTTTAAAAAAAATTTCACAGAGAGAAAAAAAGTCAAATTATTTACAGAAATAGTAAAAAAAAAATTAATAGACATTAATAGAATTCAGTCGGCATCTTTCACATAGTATCAATGATAGATTTCTATTAGCATCTATCAACCTCTATCAAAGAAAATTAAATTTTATTATTTTGTGTAAATAGTTTCCCTTATTTTTCTATTTTTGAAAATTCTCTTTTCTTTTTAAATTGAAAAATATTAATATCTTTTTTTGTCCCTTTTTTTCTTTTCGCAACAAGATTGACCTAAACAAATTAGGAATATTTGAACAAGATTTTTGGAAATAATGCAGACGTTCTTTTAATATTTTATATTTTCTTCCCTTTTTCTTTCTTCCTTTTGTCTTCGTTGTCTAGATCCCTTCTCTATATTTCGTCCCTAACAACGATAACGCTCTCCTTTCTTTTATCTCTTATATGACATATTTGTTAACAAACTTAAAAGAGTTTTTCTTCTTTTTAAGTTGAAAACATTGACATGTTCGTGCTGGAACGTTCCAACATCTCCATCCAAAAACAACAAAGAGGCCCATTTACCATGTCAATCATCCCTAAACTAAGAACTTCGCTTCTTCAACTGACAAAACTTATACCGACGACACCTTGTTGAAGACCCATGCATCTTCGATGCTCTAATTCTGAATATTTGAAAACCCTAAACTTAGACCTTCTATTCCTTTATAAGAGAAGGTAGATGATGAATGTTTTTCCTTTTATGTGAAGTAGAAGGGTTTATGAGAGATAAATTGATTTTAGGGTTTTTAACCAGCAAGAGATTTAATGATGGAAACCAAGAATACATAATTATATTATCATTAAGTGTGCATTTAACGTCATGTGTATTTGTATTACTTTTCACTACAAGAATTTGGACTTTTGCCAATGATGAAAACCGTCGGAGAAAGTCAAAAAACCGTCGGGACAATCTATCCCGACGAAAATCCAATTGTCGGTTGCATCATCAAGAAAGCCTTGTTGGAAAAACTTTCTCCTACCCAAAAAAAGCCTCATCGTCGGGAAAAAAAGATATCTCAATGAAACATAGATGGGAACTTTTGTCGACCCTAAATGATATCGTCGAAAAAAGTTATTTCTCACGAAAATCAAAATAATTTTTTATCGTTGGGAGAAGTCAGCTTCTACCGACGGTTCCTTTTGGCGTCAAGCGATGGTTACTTATCATAATGCTCAATCTACGATTCGACCGTCGCCAAAAATTAACCCTTTCTTGATGGTGACCTATTTTAGCATTGGAAAAAAGGTAAAAACAAGCATGAAATTACACTTTTTCCCGACTCCTACACCGTCGAAATTACATATTTAGGCGTCGAAAATATTTTTTTCTTCATTTACTAAATTATATATATTACAAATTTCATACCTATTTGAGACTTACAAATATCAAAGAAACTAAAATAAAAATTGATAAAATCAATTAGATGTCTACATTATTAAATAATATCTAGAAAACATGTTTGAATCTTACAAAGATGTCAAATAAATGACTACTAATAAGATTCGTCTTAAATATAACATAACATCCACAAATTCTTAACTCCAAAATAACATTACATAATATCTACAAAGTACCTATAAAACACAATTTCTACAACCTAACTTAGCTTATCGGGAGATGCATCTTCAACATAAATCTCAATATACCTACAAATATAAATTTAAATAAGTTTAATGCTCAATATACCATATATAAATCTCAAAATGAATCTAGAACTTAAAACTCAACTAAAAACATTATCGAATTGAAACAAACCGACTCTGTCACACCCCCTCCTAGATTATCCTCTAAACTTGAAAGGAGATGTGACTGCAATAGTTACCAACCCTCTCGCTAGCACTTACTACCTACTAATCTGCTTAACCTGACTTAAAGTCCTGAAATGCATGTATACTCAACCATAACTTAAGACAATGATAATAATTTACAGAGTTCTTCATTACTCTTCAATAATATAACATAAACACCTTACATAAGTAGTAAGCCCAAGACACTCAATTAGTCCCTACATTGCAAAATGCATGTATACTACTTTATACATAACCCACGCTTAGACTCTCTAACATTTTGGTCTTGAGTGGCAGACCAACAGTAGAGACGTCTTCTGAGGAGTGACTGCTACTTGTGGAAAGGACATTTAAATATGGTGAGCTAGAAACCCAGTGAGTGACTAACCTTTGACACACAAAAGACATATGTATCAATCATACTTAACAAAGATCATGAACTGAAAAGCGTAGCTGAAAGTGAGAAATTAGTCGAGTAAGTGATTACATAAAACTTTTCTACTAGTAATTAAACATAACAAAGGCATCATAGATATCAGCTCGGGGAGGCCCTTAGGCCTCAGCTTCCACATTAAATATCTTTACAACAGAGTGACTCCTCTAGCTACTCTTGAGCATAACCTTACTGAACTAAAGCTTGATTTGGGGAGGGACCCTTCGACCCAACTTCTCCTATAACCTTAGTCGGGGCATGTCACTTCTGACCATTGCTTAGGTCTTTATCTGTAACTCATCGAAAAACTTCCATAAAACTTAAAGCACAAAACATAATAACGTTCTATGAATACTTCCTGAATCTTAGTCGAGAATGAGTATTCATCGCTCAAGCTCCCAACGTCTGTATTAGAACCTTGGTCGAAAATGACTGGAATCATTTCCCAACTCTCAACGTCGGTACACCTCAGCAGAATGGTATAGCAGATAGGAGAAATAGAACATTGTTGGACATGTTCGTTCGATGATAAGTTATGCTTCCTTACTGGACTCGTTTTGGGGTTTCACAGTGGAGACTGCGATATACATTCTCAACTGTGTTCCTTCTAAGAGTGTTGCGAGAACACCTCTGAAGTTGTGGAATAGGCATAAAGCTAGTTTACATCACTTCCGCATATGGGGTTTCCCAACACATGTGCTTGAGGCAAATCCGAAGAAGTTGAAATCACAGTAGAGGTTGTGCCTCTTTGTAGGCTACCCTAAAGGTAAAGGAGGGGGTTACTTTTATGATCCGTCCGAAAACAAGGTGTTTGTCTCCATGAACGCTACTTTCCTGGAGAAGGATCATATCAGGGAGCATAGTTCACGTAATAAAGTCATGTTAAGTGAGCTTTCCAAAGAAACTACTAAAACTTCAACAAGAGTTATTGAAGGACTTGCTTTATTAACCGGAGTTGTTGATGATAGTTCATCTAGTAGGTCGACTCCACCTCAAGCGGGAGATTTTATTACACTGGGTTTTTATGCCCTAGTTTATTGTTTTTTACTTGTTTTTTATTGTACTCCCTACTTCGCTTTAGGAGAAGTGGGAGATTGTTGGGTTTGTGCCCTAAATTCTCGTGTCCTATAGTTTGTAAACAACTTTATACGAACGCTTGTGAAGTATAATATATATGATATTTACTTCACTTCTTGACTTTGCACTTTTAGATTTTTTTATTTTACCACAAACAATTAAACTTAATATCCCTGGTTGTCTTTATGTAACTTAAGTATGTATATAGTGGCATACAAGTGGATCATGTCTTAAGTGACAACCAAAATGGTCTGTAGTATATGGATATAGGAGGGAAATCTTATCTTGGCAACACTACAGACATAGCCCACTTTGTGGAATAGTTACAAGTGTTGTGACTTATCACAGCTGGTCTGATCCTGATCATTTGTGTAAGGGACATGAGAGCGGGGTGTCCTATACAAAGAGTTTGTATAAGACCTGACCTCGAAATGTTAACGTCTCATCATATAACTCCATTCATGACAGAGACTTCACTTCACTAGGATGACCATAGGTAACATGACCTAAATCCTGAGTGAGTTGGGAACTCTTGTCATTGAGGACAATTCTTTGATTTGCATGGGAGCGAGTGGCCAGAGCGCCAACTCAAACCTACCACTTTGAGGATTCATCTAATTTGGGAGCTGGGAGCTCAGCTTCACAAGATGGAGTTCACTACTTCCCCGAAGCAGAGGTAAATAGATAGATTGCTCTCTTAAGGGCTGATCACGGGGCTTGAACGATGTGGTGCCACACACCTTCTCATGGCCTGAGAGGTGTTCACACATAGTAGGACTATGTTGTATTGTTCATTAAAGGGATTATTGCTACTTAAGATGTAACTACAAGGGCAATTGGCCAGCTGTAGTTATAAGCATCTGTGAAGGGTCATCGTACTGATGATTGGTTATATCCAATGGACATAGAAATATATCTATGGTAAGAAGAGTTCAACTATTGGTCTTGGAATGTCTGGCAGTTAACGGATGGTGGATATCGTGGCTAAAGAGTTTAGTCAGCTATTCACGTACCGTTGGAGCATCGAGCCATAGGTCCATAAGGTCCCATTGGTAGCTTGGATACAAGTTGAGAATCAGTTTTTGGGTCAGTTTGAAATGTTCAAATTGACAAGAGGGAGTTTGATTATATATGATATAATTGAACAAGTTAATTATATTATGATATAATTAACTTTATGTATGAGATACATTAATTTGGAGGAAATTGGATATAAATATGATTTATATCTAGCGGAGGAAAAATACTTTGATTAATATATGATATTAATTCATAGGTTATGAATATGATGTGATGATATTCATTGTCTATTAATTGGACAGTTAAAAGGGTAATAGGACGACGTCTCTTCTATTTTCATAACGGATGAGTAAGTTGAAAAATCATTTTACGACGCTTAAATAGCTCATGGTGTGTTAAGCATATGACGCATGGACATTGTGTTAAAGAGTGTCATCGCTTAGAAAAACCTGTGCCTATATGATAGTGCTTGAACGATCGCTTACCTATACGATAGTGCTGAATGATCGCTTAACGATTACACCCGTGCACGCTATTTACTAAATGATCATTTACTTTTTCCTAAGCAATCGTTTAGCGCCTAATACTTACTAAATGATCGTATAGATGATCACTTAGCTTTTCCTACACGATCGTTTAGACGATCGTTTACCTTTTCCTACACGATCATATACTTCACCTAAACGATCAAGCATTTTGTCTATATGATAGATGAGCCTATCTCCCACTTTCTTGATCATTGTATATGATCTCCCTTCCTCCTCCCCTCTACCAAATCCGAACAAAGCCCACTCTTTGGATTCTCACTCCAAGAATACTGAGGGCTCTGTGTGGTGGTGTCGTCCCCATTTTCTTCGATTCGTGTGGAGACTATTTGCGGTAGATAATTGGGTTTTACTGAGCGATTTCTTACCATCTCTGCAAAAGTGAGATTTGTTGTGAAGAATAATTTTTCAACTGGTATGATCTCTTAATCTCTTATTTATTGTTCTTTTGAGCATGTCAACAATTTAGCATTATGAATGCATATTAGTATGTTTGAATGTTGATGCGTTTATTTATGATGTGATGGTGTGAGTATGCGATGATGTGTGTTATGCAATAATCATGCAAGTTTTCCTAACAAAGCCCAAGTATAAGCCTTCTTAGGTTCCTGGTAAGTCCAGGGTCGAACGCAAGGACTACTAAGCAGATATGTGATAGGCTCTTTGATTCTATTACGGTGGTGAAAAAGAAGTAGATGGTGTCTTGATTTAGATTTTCCTATGCGACAGAGTTGAACGCAGAATGATGAAAGGGTAGAGTTATCACAAGTATGCGATGAAGAGATTGAGAAGGGATTTAGCTAACATTTCCCAAGATTGTGTACAAGTTATGCAATCATGCTATACACAAATATTAGTACTACATTTCTCAATGCAAAATGCCATATTTCCTATTTCTAGGACACATGCGATGTGTATGGGAAACAACAGCTAGAACTTATTTCTAAGTTTCTACTCTTGCTTATGCGTTCTAATCCGACTCTCTCAAGCCTAGATTCTATCTTTAGACTACTTTCTCAAGAACGTCCAAATGATGAATGATGCATACATAAGACAAGATGATTGCATAAAATGCATATCTTAAGTCATGGTCGCTAAGTACTTCTCAACCTATTCAGAAATTTAGCTACTCATGCATGGTGTAGAGAGATTGAACATAAATCAAAATGAAGTTTCCATTTTCTGCAAATAAAGTACTAAATAAAAAAATAACAAATGGATTTGAGAAATAACAAGCCCAGTAAGAAATGTCTTGCTTCCCGTGGCCTTTTACACTGCTCTTTATCACTTCAACTCTTTTCTAGTTGTGGATTCTTGCTCTCGCAAGGGTTGGCCTTCTCTCCTTTGTATTTCTTTCCGACAGTCTCTCGATCTGTTCGGGAGGGATTTCTCTCGGCTTCGCCTCGTCTTCTTTCTCTCTCCGTCCTCTATCTATATGTATATGTATGTGCGTGAATCCCCTCTCTCTCTGGTGGCATTCGGTATTTATAGATTTCAAGGTGAAGCAGCTTTTCTTACTAATGATTGCAATGATGGGTGATATTAATTTCCCTACTCTGTTGCACCGTTTAAAAGTCACCAAAAGTTCAATGTACTTGCTACAGTATGGTTTTTAACGGCTTGTCAACTAAATTCGGAATCCACCATTATCAGCTTTACGTCCCATCATGATTTATTATGCTGTCGTCTTGATGCGAGGTCTTTATGCAATCACTTTTTGAGAAACTTCTCACGATCGCATGACTTGCGATCGCAACTTCAAGTGTGCTGTCGCATTGTGCCCTTGGATCGTAATTTCATATGCGTCATCACATTGTACTTGCACAAAATAGGTAAATTAACTGTTTTTATGCGATGAGCATTAGCGATCGCAATTCCTTTCAGTTTGGCACTTTCAGACATGATATTGCCTATTTTATCATCGCTTTCTCTCATTGTTTTACTAATTTGAGCTGTAATAACTTGTATTTCTACCAGTTATCACATCCCCAAATTTAAAACAATGCTTATCCTCAAGCATAAACTAAAGATTTTCTTTAAAAATTCAACTGCCTTTACCTTACTTAGATTTCTCTAGGTGCCTTATTCAAACTGCTGAACCAATGCCTTCTTAATTTCTTCCTGATCTCTTCCTAAAATATTTCTAATCTTTAGGGACCGCAAGCTTAACCTTAAAAAAAAATCTTTACTCGTTTCTAGGGCATCAAATTATTTATTTTAAGTTTTGTCTAACTGGGGTGTTTAAGTGATTTTGACCCTTGAACGATTTAGATATTCGTTTTGTGATCTTGCGCTGATCCAAGTGCCCAGCCTTCGTTTTGGTTTACCCCCGCAAGTGTCATGCAGACATCCAACTATGAGCAAGACACTCTTTCTCAGTCAAAACTCATGCCCATCTCTTTATTTGGCGGGGGAGTTATGATCACTTGGTTTCTACATTTATCACGATTCTCACCTTCTTTTTGGCCTACCCCAACGGGTGTCATCTGGACATCCAACTATGAGCTGTTGGATTTTATGTTCTAAAACTCGTAGTTTGTAAATTAATGAACATATTCTGTTTTTTTTTTTCTCGATAAAATTGTTATTAAAATTGTAATCTTGAATCCAATAAAGTAAGGTATTGAGGCTATTTAATGTAGTTTGAACTTTATGTAGTGACATAAATGTGGATCAAGTTCAAATATATAGCCAAAATGGTCTATAGTATATGAATAAGGTTGGGCGCCTTATTCTTGGGACAATATGGATGCGGCCCACTTTGTAATTAGTACAAACGATGTGATCCTGAATCATTCATATGGAGATATGTGAGTGAGGGCATCCTATGCAATGAGTTTGCATAAGACTGAACCATGAAATAGTCACTTTTTACGTCCTAAATTCTGTTTTATGTATAAAATTGACTATTTCGTTAATTGATGACCTAGGTAACTTAATCTTAATCCTGAGTTAACTATGAACTCCTATTCACTCGGAATTATCCTTAGATCTGCATATGTGAGGGCAGCTTATTATCGCTGGCCCAATAAGCCTCCCATTTCAGGGGTAAGATCAGGTGGATAGCTTGGAACATAGGGTGCAAGACGAAATTCACTCCTACCTATTATAGGGATAATAGATAGGTAGTTCCCTTTAGTACTAAATCCAAGTCTTGAACAAGGGGCCCCACCCTCTCATTATCCCAGAGGGGCTCGGTTTATAGGTTGGACCTTAAACCAATTGTTCATTAGAGGATCAGTGGAACTTAATGAACAAGATGCAGTCTCGGTGGTAAAACAGTTTTTATGACCCAGCCGAGATTACAAACATGTGAAGGATTAGCTTACTAATCATGGTTATATCATATGGACAGAAATATATCTATAGTGAAGGGAGTGCAACTACAGGACTTTAGTAGAATGACCTGTTAGTTAACAAATATTGATTAATTAGGTCAAAGAGTTTTACTGGTTAATCGGATTGTTGGAGCCCATGATTTATAGGTTCATTAGGTTCCCCTACTAACTCATATGGAATAAACTTAGAACAATATGATAGAATAATTCGAATTGTTCGAATTAGGTGAAGAGAGAGAAACCGACAAGTATATGTGATATAGTAGTCGATTTTTCAGTTTAGAGATACAGCTTTAATATTTAAATATGATTTAAATATCAAGAATATGAATACGTTCATATTCGGAAGCTCGGAAATAATGGAAATGGTCAATGATGTAAAAAGTCAAAGAGTTGACTTTAGACTTTGAAAAGTCAAACTTTGATCGACCTTATATTCAATTGTGATTTAAATTTAAAGAAAATGAATGCGGATTCATGTCGGGAGGTTAAAATTAGTCAACACGAAATAAATCATAAAAAGTCAAAATGTTGACTTTTAGGTCAAAGTTTGACTTTGACAAAATGACTATTTTTCCCTTTGACTAAAGTTAGTGGGAAATCCAAACTTTTGTTGGATAATTCCACTAACAAAATAGTGGGCTAGGTGTCGGCTTATAGTGGAGACATTAAGCCCACTTAGATAGTGAATTCTAGGTGTTGGGTTTTTATGAATTGATTTCATGCAATTGTTGCATGACCCTTTTCTATAAATATGGGCTTTTGAATTTGGATGAAGAACTTTTGCCATTTTTTGTCAAAATAGTTTTCAAAATTGGGTTGTGAAAAAAAGAAAACCCAAACCAATTTCTTTTGCATCTCTTTCTCTCTCTCAGTTTTCTTCATCCATCAGGTCCCACAACCCGGTTCTAAGTCCAGAGGATAGTAGGTCAACTCTAATGGTGGTCCGGAAGAGTTCGGGTCGAGATTCAGTGAGAAAAAGCGATTTTCGGGAGCTTCAAAGGTAATTTTTAATTAATGTTTTTTCCTTCAATTGCATGCTAATTTCCTTTTAATTAAAAGCAATTAGAGTGTAATTAGGTCCTTTTTCCGCTGTGTATGTCTTGTGTTCCATCACAAGCAGGATCCGATCTCAACATTATAATTTTTTTTTTGGCTATCGAATTTCTAAAAGTAACAAGGTTGAAAATAACATTACTAGCACCCCCAAATTTAACACACAGCAATGTCCTTATTGCTGAAAGACGAAATGATTCATACGATGGACTTAGGAAATTTCATAAAAATAGTTTTGAAAAAAAGTTGGTAGGCCGCTAAATTTTAGAAATGTTTCATGAATTGATTGTCTTGAAATTAATCTAACTCTAGTACATGTGGTAAGAAACAAAGGCATAGATTTCATCATTGAAGTGAAATTGGCAAGGGGGTGAATGCAGCGACCAAATATAGCAATAAAAAATTTAGGATTGAGTCAAAGTAAAGAGGATGTGATAGTAGAATTCAGCAATATTAAATTGAAATTCAAGAAGTGCAAAAATTGAAATAAGATGAGGCAAGGAAAGATACAACCCCCAAATTTGCTTTGTTGCCCGCATCATTTTTTATCGCATCCTTTCCTACGGTGGGTTGATTCTTTAATTACGATGGGCTGATCAAATCGGTCGCGTGCTTGAGGTTATCACATTGCTCCATTGCAATCATTTACTATGATCAGTGATAAATATCAAGATGATAAAATGTATGAAAGAAAGAGTTGGCAATTATAAAGAGTAGTAATCATGCAAAAATTAAGATAGATTCATGTAAGAAAAATAACAAAAGGATACTAAAGAAAAGGATATACTTCGTCCCTGACGAATGTGTGTCGCTTATCAATGCAGGGACTACATGTTTCTTCTTCGTTCTAGCTTCCTCGTTCTCGCATTGGAAATCTCCTCCATGATACATCTTAACTCTTTGTCCATTTACCTTAAATGCGCTGGTCCCATCTTCATTTGTTAATTCTATCGCTCTATGCGGGAATACTTCCTTAATTATGAATGGTCTGGACCAACGCAATTTCAATTTTCCCGGAAAGAGTTGTATCCTAGAATTGAACAGTAATACCTTATGACCTACCTGGAGATTTTTTTCACAAAAACGATTATCATGCCATCGCTTCGTGCGTTCTTTGTAAATTTTGGTATTTTCATAAGCCTGTGATCTCCATTCATCCAGCTCTAGCAGCTGAAGTTTTCTCTCTTCCCCTGCAGCCTTCAGATCAAAGTTAAACTTCTTAATTGTCCACATCGCTTTATACTCTAGTTCTAGTGGTAGATGACAAGCCTTCCCAAACACCAACGCATACGGTGACATGCTTATGGGTGTCTTATAAGCAATCCTATATGCCCACAACGCATCGTTAAGCTTCATGGCCCAATCCTTTCGTGATGGATTCACCACCTTCTCTAAAATCGACTTGATTTCTCTATTAGAAACCTTGGCTTGTCCATTTATCTGGGGGTTATATGCGGTGGCGATCTTATGGTGGACATTGTATTTGATCAGCAGTTTGTAAATGATACAGTTCACAAAGTAGGTCCCTTCGTCACTTATTATGGAGACTGTTGCCGAATCGTTTGCAATGCATGAAACCGCTTCAATCCATTTGGAAACGTAGTCGACGACCAAGGGAATTTATTTATGACCATTTGACGATGGAAATGGTCCCATGAAATCTATACCCTAGACGTCAAATAGTTCAACTTCCAATATGATGTCCCTTAGCATCGCATTTTTTTTTAAATGTTTCCAGTGCATTGGCACTTATCGCATTTCATGGAATATTCTCATGCGTCCTTAAACAGAGTTGGCCAGTAATACCTGTTTTGCAAAAATTTTGCCGTTATACACTGTCCCCCGAAATGCCCTCCATAGGGTGATTCATGACATTGAAAAAGTATGTGCTGAAAAGCAGTCTCTGGAACACAGAGTCTCAATATCTGGTCTGATCCTCTTTTGTAAAGATTTGGCTCGTTAGTAGGATTTGCATTCATGAATGAGTCGCTTCTTTTGATGTGATGTGTAATTTTTTGGAAATTGCTTGCAGACCAAGAAGTTGACAATATTTGCATACCAGGGTAGTTCTCCAACCTTAAGCAACTGCTCGTCAGGGAATGATGCGTTCACCTCCGACTGGATGCCATCCATTTTAGGATTCTCTAACCTCGATAAATGGTCGCACCTAGTTCTCCATTCCCTTACGGTTGATTATCTCTATATTAAATTCTTGGAGCAGGAGAACCCATCGAATTAGTCTTGGCTTCGCATCTTTTTTGGTCATTAAATATCTTATCGCCGAGTGGTCGGTGTGGACTACAACTTTTGATCCTAACAAGTAAGTTCTAAATTTTTCAATCGCAAAGATTATCGCTAGAAGTTCCTTCTTTATGGTAGTGTAATTCTCCTGCGTGGAGTTCAATGTTTTGCTTGCATATGCGATGGAGTGTAACATTGTCTTTACTTTTTGTGTCAGGACTGCCCCCATCGCATATCCGCTAGCATCGCACATCAGCTCGAATGGCTTTGTCCAATCGAGTGCGATCAGAATAGGCATTGTAGTCAATGTGTCCTTCAGTGCTTTGAATGCGGTGAGGCAGTGTGAATCAAAGTCAAAAAGTCCTTCACAAATCGTTTGCAGAACCCCGCATGTCCTAAGAAACTTCTTAAAGCTTTCACATTTTCTGGAGGTGGAAGTTTTTCTACGGCTTCAATTTTTGCTTTATCCATCTCTAGCCCATCCTTTGAAACCTTGTGCCCAAGCACAATTCTTTCTTTAACCATGAAATGGCACTTTTACGAATTCAGCACTAGATTAGTCTCTTCACATCTTTTCAGTATTCTCTCCAAGTTTTCCAGACAGATTTCCATAGACTGAGAAATCGTCCATAAAGATTTCAACTGAGTTTCAAGGTACTCGGAGAAGATTGCCATCATACACCTTTGAAAGGTGCTGGACGCATTGCATAGTCCAAAAGGCATGTGACAAAAGGCGAACGTTCCATATGGATAGGTGAATGTGGTTTTTTATTGATCCTCTAGTGCGATCATAATCTGGTTATAGCCTGCATACCCATCAAGGAAACAGAAATAGTCATTCCCTGTTAGTCGATCAAGCATTTGATCAATGAAAGGTAAGGGGAAATGATCTTTCTCTATCTTTGCATTGAGTTTCCTGTAGTCCATAGATCTGCCAACCTGTGACAATCCTCATGGGGATCAGCTCGTTGTTTGCATTGGGGACTATTGTTATCCCGCCCTTCTTGGGAACGCATTGCATGGGGCTAACCCACGTGCTATCGGCGATAGGGTATATAATGCCGACATCTAACCATTTAATGATTTCTTTTCTAACAACCTCTTTCATCGCAGGCTTCAGTCTGGGTTGAGGTTCTATTGAGCCTTTCTAGTTTTCTTCGAGCCGAATTCTATGCATGCAGTACATCAGGCTAATACCTCTGATATTTGCAAGCGTCCATCCGATTGCTCTAATATATTTCTACAGAATACTAAGTAGTGCAGTTTCTTTTTCTTTCAGTAAGGCAGAGGGTATGATTACTGGCAAGGTTTCATTCTGGCCAAGGAAAACATACTTCAAGTGATTTGGTAGAGTTTTTCAGCTCCAGAGTAGGTGGTTGCTCTAAGAAGGGTTTTTGTGTTTTTCTTTCTTCATTCAAATTCAACTTTTCTTCATTGTTCACTGTCTCTATTATTGCATGGTAGGTTTCTAAGGATGCTGTCGCATCCTCTCTTTCTTCATTTTCTTCCTCAGACTCCCAATCTTCAACGCAAGTGTGTTCATCGTTGGAATCTGATAAGCCTTCATCTTCTGGGAACTTCATTGCCTTGATAATATTAAACCTGAGCTTTTTTCCATTGATGCTCATTGTGATTTCTCCCTTGTGCACATCTATTTGAGCACGACCACTAGACAATGATGGTCGTCCCAATATGATTGGCACGTCTTTATCTGCTTCATAATCTAGAATGATGAAGTCTGTAGGTAGAATGAATTTGTTGATTGTGACCAAGACATCCTTCAATTTTCCTTCAGGGTGTACCAGGGACCTATCTGCAAGTTGAAGAGTCACCGTTGTGGGTGTCAACTGTCCTACATTCAATTGTTTGAAGATTGAAAGGGGCATTAAGTTTATGCTTGCCCCAAGATCGCATAATGCTTGACTAATGTAGATCCCTCCTATTGAGCAGGGTATTGTAAATCTGCCTGGGTCGCACATCTTTAGTGGGATTATAGTGTTTGATTCTTGTGTTAATGCCACCGTGGCGAATTTTCCTTTGGTTTTCTTCTTCGAAACCATATCCTTCAAAAACTTAGCATACACTGGCATATGCTCTATCGCTTATGTAAATGGAATATTGATGTGTAGTTGTTTCAATATTTCCAGGAAGCGATGATACTGACCTTCATCGTTTTGCTTCTTTTTCAGTCTTTAAGGGAATGGAGGTAGCTGTTTTTCATAGTTCCATGGTCTGGAGGCTTGGAGGTGATCACATCTTCAGGTTCCATAATCTCGGGCTCCTCTGACTTAGTTTGCATCGACGGTTTCTTTGATTCCATCGCATTTGAATTGGTTCTGCTAGGCTCCTTCCTAACTTTCACTGTCGCTTTTCCACTTCTCAGGGTGACTGCTTGCCATTGTTCTTTCCCTGTATTCCCCAGGTTGCGTGGGAGCTCAATTGAGCTAGGCAGTGTCCCCTGCAGTCTATTTTTCAGCTCTCCCGCAATTTGTCCTATTTTCTAAATTGCAGATGGACGTCGCTTGGCTCTGAAGGACTGTTTAATTTTTTTTGATTTATTGTTTTAACAAATTCTCCAAAGAGGATGATCGTGGTGTTTGAGAGCTACTGGCCTACTGTTGCTGTTGACCGTTAGTTCTTTGGAAAAATTTTGATGGTCCTTCTCTTTGCAACATAGGTTGACAGCCTTGTTGTTGGTTTTTTTCCAAGCAAAATTAGGGTGGTTTCGCCACCCAGGGTTGTACGTGTTTGAAAAAGGGTTGTGCTTGACAAAGTAGGTTGACTGCAAATTTCGTGGACACTCTTCAACAGAATGCGATTCTTCACATGTAGCATAGCTGGTGCTTATCTATTCTATCACATTGACTTGCCCTCTTTGAGTTCCGGGATTGTTTATTGCGATGGCCTGTAATAAATTTATCATCGCATTCATCTGATTTTGTAATGATGCGATGGCACCATTACTTGCGTTACCTTCTCTGGGTTTTTCTCTTGATCGCTTTCTTGCCAATCTTCGTGGTTTTTCGAGATGTGATCAAGAATGTTCTTTGCCTCATCATATGTTTTCTCCAGTAGACCTCCTGCTGCTAGCGTATTGGCAGCTGTCTACGATACAGAATTTAGTCCATGATAGAAAATCTCCATTTGGAGGCAATCCGGCAATCCATTGTGTGGGCAATCGCGCACTAGTCTCTTGAATCTCGCCCACCGTCACTGAGTGTTTCATCTTCTTCTTGTTCAAAATTTGTGATCAATTTCCTCCTTCTGGAATTCTCTATAGGAGGGAAACACTTCTTCATAAACTTCTCCACAACTTGCTCCCATGAAGTTATCTCTCCTGGTTCGAGGGAGTATGCCCATTTTCTTTCTTTATCACATAGTGAAAATAGAAATAGCGTGTGTCAAACCTCTTCTGTGGATATATTAGGGAACACAAAAGTGATACAAATTTCAATGAAGCTTCATAGATGGGCGTGCAGATCTTCACCTTGCTGTCCTCCGAACTATCCTGCTATTTATATCATTTGTAACACTACTGGCTTCATCTTGAACCTTCATCCATCCAATGCTGGTCTCATGATTCCTGGGGAGAAATCATACAAGTTTGGTGACGCATAGTCCCGAATGGGTCTATTGCGATCATTTGCCAGTAGGATAGGATTTTCCATTATGTTGTTTTCATTTGTGGCTCGTTCTTCAAGTTGTTCAGCCATTCTGTGAGTTCTTCCATGTTGTCTACGTCTGTCTTTCTATCTTCTGCGAAATGTTCTTTCGATTTCTGGGTTGTAGTTGGGCTTAGAAGGGTGTCTTTCACTCATGCCACGCTTGCTTCTTCCTTTACCGAAGGAATGGAAATGCAACAAAGGTCGAAAGCTGCAAAGATCAAAGAGGTTTGATGTTATCACAATTTATATCGTAGTCCCCGAAAACGATGCCAAAAACTTGATGCGTTTATTTATGATGCGATGGTGTGAGTATGTGATGCATTGTAAATGTGACGCGATTATGGTATGAGTTTGTTGTGATGTGTTATGCATTGCACATGCAAGTTTTCCTAATAAGACACAAGTATAAGCCTCAGTAGGTTTCCTGGTAAGTCCAGGGTCGAACACAGGGACTACTGAGTTAATATGCGAAAGTAAATTTGACTCCCTTGCGGTGGTGAAAAGAAATAAGTTGGTTTGTGTTTTGGTTAAGTATATTCCCTATGCGACGGAGTTCAAATAAAGAGTTGATGAAATTGAGAATTACAATGAGTATGCGATGAACGAGTTGAGAAGAAGTTTAGCTAACACTTCCTACGATTGCATTCAAGTTATGCGATCATGCTACACACAAACAACAACATGTTATCTCTCAATGCAAATCCCATAATTCCTATTTCTAGGTGTAAAGATTTAAAATTGAATGATGGTTATGCTTATGCGCTGTGATTTATGATATGAATGGATGGTTGATGCGCTATGACTCACGTTGCTTTGCGATAATGATATTGCGATACTACGTTCTAAATGTATGCGAAGATAATGATATGCTTCATAGTATGCGTTCGTGTAGTGCGCGTGTCACAAGTTTTCTTATGCTGGAACCAAGTATAATTCCAACGCAAGTTTCTCAGATTGACCTGAGGTCAAACACGGGTATTTTTGTGATTAATGCGATACTAATGTGGTATATGTGACCAGTTAAACATAAAGAATAATGAATTGGGTTTGCAGAAAAGTAAATTGCGGTAAAGAGTAAATTGCGATAAAGAATAAAATGAGATGGTAAAGTAAATTGCGGTGATAAAATAAATGAATAAACAATTAATGATACAAGTTGAGGACTAGCTTTGAAGTTGTGCAAAAGAATCTAATGAATGTGGTGGCAAGTCTTGTGAAATGAGTCAGAAAGAGAATGGGTTGAGAGAAAGAACATCGAAAGTTCGTCAATCTTGCTGAGGACGCAACTAAGGTTCCGCTTTCCCTTGGCTTACACCTTTCAGTGATCGGCCACGGCCCCATATGTCTATGATGAAAAAGGGATGAACGTGATGAACGCAAGGTTGTTTCCATCTCTGGAAATACTTCTCGCTTTAGTTAATGCATTCTTCCAACCTTCTTTCGATAAGCGGAATAACATCTTCACTTTTGCTCTCACAAGTGAAGATGTCGTCAAGCATACTTTAGCTAAACTCAGTCTATTTCCCTAACAAGGATTAACTTACTCGCTTAATCCTTCCCCTTTACCCAAGGGATTAGTTACACATGATAAAGAAAATGGATGATGAATGTGTGGAAAAGAATAGAGAGATGATAATGATTACGATAATGATATTGAAATCTAGAGATCAGCGTTTGTTATAGATAGTGAATGAAGGATTAAAGATGAACACAGTATATGAATGGAAAATAAGAACAAATACGGAAAGGGTGTCAATGTCTCGACACAGATCTTGATTGGAGACGATGTGCTTATCTACATGTGTTAGAAATAGACTGGAAAGCTTCCCTCTCAGGCTTGCTTTCTAGGTAAAAGTGACCTTTCGCACAGAGCTTCTTCTTCGAGAATGGAAATAATTTCTTGCTCAGAGACTTACCTTTCAGTCTTGTCTCGTCGTTCTCCCGAATTTTCTCTAAATTATCTCTTTACACCAGCCTCTTTTTCATTGAATTTGAGGAAGCTATTTATAGACCTTGGCTCCTTCTGTATTAGTGGTCCCACTTTGAAAATCTGATAATCTCTACCATGGCTTGGTGGAAACGTTCGCTCTGCTCCATGATTGATTTGTTAGAATCGTACAATAGAAAAGTTGTACACTGTCAGAAGTCCTTGCAAATGTGTTGCTCTTTACATCTTTGATTGATCGCCACATGTGGTGTAATTGTTTTAATCTTTTATTGATTGCCGCATGCAGTGGAAATGCATTGATTTTTTTAGTCCATGATCGATCGTCGCATGCGTTGCAATTATGTTGTTCTTTTTCGTTCTTGATCGATTGCCGCATGCAATGTGGATGCGTTGTTCATATTTTTCCTCGAGCGGTTGTCACATGCGGTCACCTATTTTCCCACAAAACAAAGACTTGGACATTCCATTTTGCCATCACAATGGGGTTAGCAGGTGTGCTTACGACACTTTATAATTTTCGTATTTCTAAGCCAATTTCTATACTGTCGACACAACTTTTCTATCTTTTTGCCGCATAATCTAAATAAATCAGTATAAATAACTTGTATTTCTACAAGTTATCACACCCCCAAATTTAGATATATGTTTGTCCTCAAGTATATCCTCGATTAAGGATATTAAGCTCAACTCCTATCCTAACTTTTCGTCGATCGGCTACTTCGAATGCTTCACCTCTACATAATTTCTCAAACCTACAGGTTCCTTCTATCCTTCGACATTTCTTCAACATGCTCTACTTTATTCTTATCTAAGACAAAACTCTGTCCAAAGTTCCCTTCTAGTTTTGAGAAGAATGTTTTACCTCTTTTTTGCGAAAACAACGAAGTGCGTCTTTTATGTGGTGGCCTGGTTTACGTCATCCTATATAGAACGTTGATCATGGTTACACCCTTTGTTTTGGCTTGCTCCCACGGGTGTCATGCGAGCATCCAACTTCAATTATGTACCAAGCTCAACTTCAACTCTTGATCCTCAGGCAAGTTTTACTTTTTTTGGTCAGTGGAGTTGTCTCTTTTATTCTTGTTTTCTCTATTTCTTTTTTTTTTTATATTGCGTCAATCCTGGAAAGCTACCTTCGTTTTGGCTTGCTCCCATGGGTGTCATACGAACATCCAACTACGAGTAGGTTCCTTTCATGACTAATCAGGTTTGGATTTTCCCTTGTGCTGATAGCGGAGTTTTTATTTATTTATTTTTTTATGATGATGAACGCATTTGCCTGATATTACCGCATCCATTTGACCGCATCTGCTCAGACCTTCCCCACCCCCAAATTTAGAGATGCACAAGGACCTCATTGAATTGTTTTGGACAGAAAAGACAAAACACTAAGTCAAAATTTTGAAAAGAAGGTTTGAGCAGAGTCTTGTAATAGAGAAGGTAAAGTAGAACTATTGCGATGAATTGTCTAAGTATTAGGCAGGAAATGCAATGTAAAAAGAAATTTTGCTAAGGGTATGCATACTACTCATCATGGCAGCGCAAATAAAACAACGCAAAAGAAAAGAAAAGAATTACTGCAATAAATTGACAAAGGATGATAAAAATAAAGAGGCCAACGCATAAGGAAAGAATGGTTACTCGGTTGTATAAAATTTCTCTAAGTACACAAAGAATTATAAATATCGCAAACACAAAATTGTAAGTATGTACAAAAGAATACAAGGTATAGCTTTCTTATATAAAAAAATGAATGGCCGCAAAGAAAAATTGCAAAATTGTGGAGAAGGTGGCACACCTCCAAATTTAGAGTTGCGGCGGGGGCTCTTGGTGAGGAGGATGTTGCGGATGAGCTCTTTAAGGTGCTTCTTGAAATTGCAGAGGTTGCTGTAGATGTGGAGGCACCATGGGACCATGTAGATATGCTTTTAAGAAATTAAAGTATTCATGGTTGCACTCGGCCATCTTCTTTGATTCAGGAAAATGGTAAAGATGTTGCATTGAATATTGACCATCGCCTGTTGCAACATTGCGTTGTTGTCTCGCAACTCTGCGTTGCTCTCCTGCAACTCCGTTAATGCATGGCGGAAGAAGGTAAACTGTTGAGATAAGAAGAACCGCATATCAGCTAAGGCAGCAGCAAGGGATGCGGTGGTGGGTTGCGCCGTCGATGTTTCACCAGCATCAGTTTTGAGGTTGAGCAGGAGGGCCTACTCCCAAACCATGTGGGTCATCAACATGTGACGATGGTGGCGAAAAGTGAGGTGGAGATGGAGGGGGGGGGGGGAGAGGGGATGCTGCTGGGGAAGCGGGGTTAGAGTCCGAGGCAAGGAGGAGTTTTTTCGAATTGTTCAGGAAGAAGGGAAAGGGGTTCATTTGGAAGGCTTAGTGGGCGAATGATTAAAGGCAAAGGTTCCAAGGGTAAAATGGTTTGCTTCTGCGGCGAACTGTCTTGGACAATTTCCTTTCCTTTATCATTGCGGCACTGCTTCTTTGGCTTTGGTGGTTGTGCGCATTTAGATCAATGAAGGGCCTTTTTGTTGGAAGCTCGGGGAAATGTGGTGAATCCTTGAGAAGCATTCTCAGGATCTTCGTGTGGATGATGCCGTGAACTTCTGGAATGGGCTCTTCATCAATGCCTCGCCCATAGAGAGGCATAGGCTCGAAATTGTCCATGAGAAGAAGGCTCTCATATGGCCAACAAAACCTCAAATCTGCTTCACAATGAGCTAGCCCACATCGATCATAATGTCGTGCGCTATACAGTATGCAGCCATAACTTGATCCCTTGAAATTTTTTTGTCATGCATTGTTGGGATGAGTCTTGTTTCACCAAATAAACCCAGAGTCGCGCTTCTGGGAGCAGCCTATTGGAGGGGAGGGTTCTTATGCCTGTTAATGACACCGACCACTTGGTGCCCAGTTGCGTAAATATCCTCAGCACATCTTCTATATGCTCTTCTTCAAGATCATCAATCAACTTGTTACCCAGTGCTTCCGGGAAACCCTTCAACCGATAGAGCTCATTGATGTCTGTAATATTTAAAATTGATTATCTTTCATTTTATATGCTTATGCATTACTGATGAATGATTCAAGTTCTTTACGATAAAGATATTACGATACTACATGCTAATGTATGCGTTGATAATGATATACTTCGTAGTACGCGTTCGTGTAGTGCGTGCCACATGTTTTCTTGTGCTTGGAACCAAGTATAATTCCAACGCAAGTTTCTTAGATTGACCTGAGGTCAAACATGGGGATTGTTGATGTTAATGCGATAATAATGTGGTATATGAGACCAGTTTAAAATAACGAATAATGAATTGGTTTATGCAGAAAAGTAAATTGCAAGGAAATGTAAATTGCTTTGAAAATAAAATGTCTAAGCTATTAATGATACAAGTTGAGGACTGGCTGTGAAGTTGTGCAAAAGTGTCTAGTGAATGTGGTGGCAAGTCTTGTGAATGAATCAGAAAGAGAATGGGTTGAGGGAAAGGACATCGCAAGTTTGTCAATCTTGTTGAGAACGCAACTCAGGTTCCTTTTTCCCTTGGCTTACACATTTCAGTGATCGGTCGCGTTCCCATATGTCTATGGTGAAATAGGGATGAACGTGATGAACGCAAAGTTGTTTCCATCTCTGGAAATACTTCTCGCTTTAATTAACGCATTCTTCCAACCTTCTCTCGATAGGTGGAATAACATCTTCACTTTTGCTCTCATAGGTGAAGATACCGTCAAGCATGCTTTAGCTAAACTCAGACGATTTCTTTAACAAGGATTAACTCACTCGCTTAATCCTTCCTCTTTTCCCAGGGAATTAATGACACATGATGGAGAAAATGGATGATGAATGTATGGAAAAGAACAGAGAGATGGTAATGATGACGATAATGATATTTAATCTAAAAATAAGCGTTTAATACAGATTGTGAATGAAGGATTAAAGAAAGATGAACACAGTAGATGAATGAAAGAATAGAAACAAATACGAAAAGAGTGTCAATGTCTTGACATAGATCCCGATCGGATACATTGTGCTTGCCAGTGATAACTTGCAAAAAGACAAGTTATTTATGCTGTTTTATTTAGATATTGCGGCAAAAAGAGAGGAAAGTTGCGTCGATAGTATAAGAATTGGCTGAGAAATACAAAAATTATGAAATGTCGTAAACGCATCCACTAACACCATTGCGATAGCGAAATAGAATGTTTCAGTCTCTGTTTTGTAGGAAATAGGTCACTGCATGCATTAATGGCTCGAAGACAAAATGTACAACGCATCTACATCGCATGCGCCCATCGATCAAGAACGAAGAGATGATCAACGCAATGATGGTGCATGTGACAATCGATTAGGAGCTTTAGCGACCAACGAAATTCAACCGCATGCGGTAATAAAAAATAACACCACATGCGGCAATCGATCGAAGATGTGAAGAGCAATGCATTCGTGAACGATTCTGATAATTGTATAGCTTTTTGTTGTGCAATTCTGACGGATTGATCGTGGAGCATAGAGGAATTTTCCATTACGCCATTGCAAGAATTACCATAATTATATAGTGGGGACCACAAATCCAAAGAGCTAAGGTCTTGCCTATAAATAGCTTCCTCAAATTCGCTGAAAAATATACTGATACGGGGAGAGAGAGGCTGGTTAGAAGAGACTTTACAGAGTAAATCCGGGAGAACTACGAGACAAGGCTGAAAAGTGAGTCTCCGAGCAAAGAATTCTTTCGATTCTCGAAGTTGAAGCTCTGTGCAAAAGGTCAATTCTACTAGGAAAGCAAGCCTGAGAGGGAAGCTTTCCTCTCCACCACATCCATACGCCGGCAAGCACAAGTCTCCGATCAGTATCTGTGTCAAGATGTTGACACTCTTTCCATATTTGTTTCTATTCTCTAATTCATCGTTTGTGTTAATCTTTGTTAATCCCTCATTCACAAACACGTATCAAACGCTTAATTTTAGAATTAAATGTTATCATCATCATCATTATCATCTCTTTGTCTCTTTCCATACATTTATCATCCATTTTCTCCACGATGTGTTCTTAATTCCTGGGGTAAAAGGTGAGAATCAAGTGAATGAGTTAATCTATGTTAAGGAATCAGTTAAGTTTAGCTAAAGCATGCTTGACGACATCTTCACCTATGAGAGCAGAAGTGAAGATGTTGTTCCGCCTATCAAGAGAAGGTTGGAAGAATCCGTTAACTAAAGCGAGAGGTATTTCTAGAGATGGAAAAAACCTTACGTTCATCACGTTCATCTCTGTTGCACCATAGATGTATGGGAACGCAGCCGATCACTGAAAGGTGTATGCCAATGAAAAGCGAACCATAGTTGCGTCATTAACGCGATTGACGAACTTGCGATGTTTTACACTTTCTCTTTCTGCTTCATTCATAAGACTTTCCATCACATTCATTGATTCTTTTGTACAACTTCACAACCAGTCCTCGACCCTTGTATGATGTATCATAGTAGTTTAGGAATTTACTTTATCAACGCATTTTTACTTTCAGCGCAATTTATATTTCTGTACAAACCAAAATTCTTTATTCATTATTATAACTGGTCGCATGTATCACATAAATATAACATTTAACGACAACAATCCCCGTGTTCGACCTCGGATCATTCTAAGAAACTTGCGTTGGAATTATACTTGGTTTCAGCGTAAGGAAACTTGTGACATGCATTACTTCATCGCATACTACGAGCATATCACAATCAATGCATACACTTAGAATGTAGTATCACATAAAATGTCTTTATCACAAAGCACTTGAGCACATATAGAGCATCATTCATTCATTTATCAGCGCAATAGATAGATAACATTCCATTTTTATCTTCACAAGTTTATGGCAACATGAGCTTGTAGCATAATATTTATCATCACAGTGGATAATAATCAATAGATAAAGAAATCCATTTAAACAGTTACAAGTTTATGGCGCCATTGCCAGGGATTGGTAACAATTAGTGTTGAATACTTTTGTGGTATTTTGCAAGACAGATCTCTGTTGTACTGTCTGTTTATCGCGAAGAGCAGGCTAACGGTTTATGAGTACTGGAACAGATCCAAAAATTCTAAGCTGACCCAGAGATCAGGTGTATTTTTCGCGCAAGAGCACATCAGAACCGAATTAGGCAAAGAAGAAATATGGCAAATAATAATGAGAGGCTCGATGGGAATCAAGGGGTAAATTGGCCAGTGCAAGACCCTGCTTTTCTTGCTGCCGACTGTAACATCCCTATGAGAAATTATGTGGCGCCAAATCTTTATAACTTCTCGCCCGAAATTTCAAGACCCACGGTTGGGAGAATTCAAGGTTTGAGATAAGGCCGAACATGCTTCAAATGATCCAAAATGCAGGAAACTTCGGAGGTCTACAAGGAGAAGACCCGCATGTTCATTTGACTAGCTTCGTAGAAATGTGCAACACATTCTCCATACTTGGTCTGACTCTCGAAGGAATCAGGTTGTATCTCTTCCCGTATACATTGCGAGATGAGGCAAAGAGGTGGGCTCAGTCATTAGAGCCAAATGAAATCAACGCATGGGATTAGTTGGTCGAGAGATTTATAAATAAATTCTTCCCTTCAGCCGTCAATGCAAGGAGACAGAGGGATGTGTTGAATTTAGAATAGAATGGATATGGGTGCGATTCCGACAATTAGTGAAGAATTGTCTGCACATTGGGATTCCCGATTGTGTTCTGATGGAGACTTTTATAATGGCCTGGATCGATCAACGCAAGCAGTTGCTGATGCCTCCGCGGCAGGAGGGTTAATGCACAAGACGTATACGGAAGCAAAGATCATCTTAGATCGCATTTCGCGAAATACAGATGAGTGGATAGATAATAGGTATGAAGAAAGAGACTCGGAATAAAGAAGAGCAAAAAGTGCCATTGTACCAGCTGATACAATGAACACCCTGGCCGTCCAGATGGCCACAGTAACCTCCCTCCTTCAGACTATGGCTATTCAGCAAGGACATCTCTCTCAAAGTTCAGCGCAAGCCAATGCGTTGACGTAAGTGGACGCAATAAGTTGCGTTCAATGCGGAGGGGGCCATGCTGCAGATATGTGCCCATCAAACCCGCAGTCAGTGTTTGCTATCCAAAACAACCCTTACAGTAACACTTATAATCCAGGTTGGCAAAATCACCCTAACTTCGGTTGGGGAGAGAATCACAACCAGGGGGGCCAAAGTAATCATCAGAACAACAATTCGGGGAATCGAGGAAATCTTCCATCTTTTCACCAGAATCAGAATTAAAGTCATCAAAGGCAACAACATAACCAACCGTCTTCATCAAACACCTCTGTAAATTCATCATCATTGGAGTCCCTGCCGAAAAAATACATTGAGAAAAATGACGCAGTCATGCAATCGCAGGCATCTTCAAGAAGGAACATGGAGATCCAAGTCAGGCAATTGGTAGCCGAGCTTCGCAACAAAACACCGGGAATGCTACCAAGTAACTCAAAAGCCCCAGGATCTCATGGGAAGGAACAATGTCCTTGATGACATTGCGCAGGCAAACTTGACCACCTGCAGGGGCATGGATTGCGGTAATCGTGAGAAACTTCTTTCAATCAGCATCCCCAAAATCTATGTTTAATTGCTTTCTTTACAGCTTTCCTTTACTATTTTCTACATTACGTTATTTACTGCTTTCTAAAATTAGCCTTTATTGCTTTCCGAAATTACTTTCAATTTAATTCAAATTACGTTATTTCCATGCCTTGCTTCAATTTATTTACTTTTCTGCATTAGTTGCATTGTTCTTAAAATCTCTGTGAATGACTGACTAAAAAGAAAATGAACATCGCAAAGTCCTATCGACTTGCGTTGTTTATAAAATATTGAAAAAATAATAATAAAATAAAATAATAATAAGAATAATAATAATAATAATAAACTTTAATAAACATCCGGTATGCATTGTGATGATGGGTGCATCTTGCACTGATCAGATACACTTTGCGTCCATCTTACACAAATGCATTGCGTTGAGAGGTGTGTTGCGCGCATATGTATTATGCGCCCGTCCTTAGCAAAAACGCACTCTGTCGATGTAGTGTTGCACCAGTTGAAATACCGTGTGCCTGTCCTCCAGAAATGCACTAAGTTGAGGGTTTTTTTGCGCTAATGCATGCGTTGTTGCCCGTCCTTTGCAATTATGCATTTGTGGTAACGGATGGATTGCGTTAATCTTTAACCTTGCGCCCGTCCGAATAAGACACAAAAGATAAATTCTTTTTGCGAGAGAGTAGTCCAATTGTTTAGGCTTCTAAGGAAATGATGACTTAGCAGATGAAAGGACGTCCTTCAATACTAATTCATAAATGCGAGAAGTGCGGCGGGCAATCTTTTTTAGTATCTCGAAGCCTGCCACACAGAATTTACGTTGGGCCCATCAAGGCCCAACCTATAAATTCCCTCCTTCTTCATATGAGGAAGCTTATTTGAATCTTTTGCACAAGAAAACCCTAAGAAAATCCTCTGCATACCCAACCTTTGAACTTTCATCCTAATCCCAAAATAATTTTTCCAACTCTATCACTCACTAAAGCCATGGCCGAGCAATCCTCACATTCATCTTCCCTACCTTCATCACCTTCCTCAGCCCAAGTCACTGCAAGGGAGGCGACATTCCTTGTAGCAAGCTGCCGCCTCGCCACCAAGCCGAAACCCATTCAAAGAATCACCGGAAAGCCTCGGCAAAAACCTTTCATAGCCAGACCACTCAAAATTCGAGAGAGGCCGAGCACGGAGAGTGCCCCACTCCCAGTACTATCATCGAAAAGTGAGAAGAAGCGAAGAGATGACAAAGAAGTGTTTGGGAGAATCCTGAGAAACATGGAGAATGAGGGAGGGCTACCCGAAGCCGGAGTTGTTAATCAGCCCTTGCCTTCGGAGGAGAATATGGCAGAAGTTTCGCGAAGAAGTGCCCTGGCCGTTTCGGATCCTAAGGAAATTGTTCACACATAATCCTATGAGAGACCCACTAGGGTTTCTTTGGGGGAGGTGGAAGCAGAGAAGCAGCGTGAAATAACTGAAGGGAAGAAGAAAAGGAAAAACAAAGAGAAGGGGCAGAAGGAGATGCAGAAGCCTGGCCAAAGAAGGAGAAGAAGGAAAAGAAATTGAGTGAAAAGAGGGAGCGCAGGGAGGAAGAGAAGCGCCTGAAGAAGGAAGAAAAGAGGAAGAGGGCTGAAAGCCCGAATGTCGACGGAGAATCCACTACCGAATGGGTGGAAGAGGGGGTGTCAACGCAAGAAAAAGAATCAGCGCAACCTCAAGAGGCATCAACGCATATCAGGACGGTTGCGACTAAAGACCGAGAGGATCCAGACATTACCCCTCTAATGCGGCGTCACAAGGAGAATGCGCCACAAGGGTCAACAAGTGACCCAAAATTTTGGCAAAGTCTAGCAGAAGAGAAGGAAAGGAGAAAAAGAAAAGAAGAGGAAAAACAAGAAAATATGTTACGAGCCAACAAATCATCGCAGAAGGCAATTTGAAAAGAAAACTCCACAATGAGGAGATGCACCGTAACAACGCAATTTTAGCAGAAGAAGAAAGAAAAAGGCTCGAGGATGAACAACGCATATTGCTAGCCTCGAAGCAGTTTGAAAGAGAAATGAGAGAAGAAAAAGAGGAAGAAAATAAGAAGAAGGAAGAGAAGGAGAAAAGGCGCAAGGAAAATGTGCAGCGCATTAGAGAAAAATAAAGAAAAGAAATTGCGGAGTGGGAAAGGGAAGAAGAAGAACAGTGCAAGGAACGGGAACGCAAACAAAGACAAAGGTTCTGCCTTTCATTGGCACAAGATAAGGGTAAAGCAAAAGTTGGAAGCAGCGAGCCTGCGTTGACCAAAGGGCGCCCATCAAAGAAGAAGGAAAATGATGACAAGATGATGGAAATGGGGTTATTTCCTGCGTCAACGCCATTACCTAATTTAATTACAAGTGTTGTGCTGGAGCATGGGTGGGAAACATTCTGCCAGTGCCCATCCATCATAATTCCAACGGTAGTGAGAGCTTTCTACAATGGACGACTCTATGGCACCAAAGATGTGGTGATCATGAGAGAGTGGACAGTGCCATTCAGCACAAGGAACATCAACGAATTATACAAGATGAAGGACATCCTGAATGCGCCGGACAACAAAATTATTGATGATCCCAAAGAAGAACAAATGGATGATGTGCTGAGAAAATTAACACAACTAGGCACTCAGTGGTCGGTATCTTTGAAAGGCATTAAATCCCTTGCGTCCAACAAACTGCTTCCGGAAGCGCGTCTTTGGGTTTACTTGGTGAAAAGATGACTCATCCCTACATCTCATGACAAAAAAGTTTCAAGGGATCGAGTAATGGCTGCATATTGCATAGCGCATGGTATTCCAATTGACATGGACCAATTGATTGCAAAGAAAATTCAAGGTTTTGTGGGGCATGTGAGAGGCCAGTATTTCTTTCCTTAGACGGTTTCGAGCTTATGCCTCTCAGTGGGTGTAGGTATTGAAGAGGAGCCAATACCAGAAGTCCACGGTCTCATCAACATAAAGATCTTGAGAATGCTTCTCAAGGACTCTCCTCACTGCCCCGAGCTTCCACTTAAATGACCCCTTATCGATTTGAATGTGTTGCAACAGCCAAAGCCAAAGAAGCAGCACAAAGATGACAAAGGCAAGGAAAAATTCCAAGAGCAATCAACGCAAGACTAAATACCCTTGGACCCCTTACCTTTAGTTATTCGCCCTCCAAGCCCAACTACGGAACCCATTTCCCCACTTTCAGAACACTTCACAAATCTCCTCCTTGCTCCCGATTCACCCAACGCATTTTCAGGAGCATCTTCCTCCCCTCTATCTCCACTGCATTTTTCTCCTCCATCGCCACATGTTGACGACCCACACGGTTTGGGTGAAGGCACTTCTACTCAACCTCAAACTGTTAATGGTGAAACATCATAGGCGCATCCCACCATTGCAACCCTGGCTGTTGACCTAGTAGATATGCGTTCTCTTCTCTCTCAACAACAAGAATTCTTTTGCCAATGAATAACGGAGTTACAAGAGAGCCACGCAGAGGTGCAGTGTAGTGTTGCGATGACGCAGCAGGTGTTGATCAATATTCAATGCAATATCTTCACGATCCACTTGAACCAGAGACAAATGGCAGAGCGCAACCATGAGTACTTTAACTTTTTGACAGCCTATTTACATGGTCCCATGGTGCCTCCGCATTTACAGCAACCTCTACATTTTGAAGAAGCTCCTCGAGTTCCTTCACAAAATCCTCCTCCAGAGCCCTCGCAACTCTAAATTTGGGGGTATGCCACCTTCTCAATAAATCTGCAATTTTTCGTTGCGGCCATTCTTTTATTTATTCATTATTTTTATGTATAGGAGCTACACCTTGATTTTTTGTACATGCTTAAATTTTATGTTGCGATAATTGTAATTCTTTGTATACTTAGTTAATTTTAATACAACTAAGTAACTATTCTTTCCATATGCATTCGCCTCTTTACTTATCATCCTTTGTCAATTATTGCGCTATTCCTTGTCTTTTATTTTGCGTTATTAATTGCGCTGCCATGATAAGTAGTATGCATACCCTTAGCAACATTTTTTACACTTTGCACTTTCTGACTAACACTCAGATAATTCATAGCAATAACACTACTTTACCTTTTCTATTTCAAGACTCTTCTCAAACCTTCTTTTCAAAATTTTGACTGAGTGTTCTGTCTTTTCTGTCCAAAACAACGAAATAAGAACCTTGTGCATCTCTAAATTTGGGGGTGGGGAAGATCTGAGCAGATGTGATCAAGCAGATGTGGTCATCATTAGGAAAATGCGTTCATTATCAAAAAAAAAAAATCATAAAAACTCCAATGTCAGCGCAAGGAAAAATCCCAACCTGATAAGAGTTAAGTCGTGAAGGGAACCTGCTCGTAGTTGGATGTTCGCATGTCATCCATGGGAGAAAGTCAAACCAAAGGTAGGTTTCCAAGATCGACACAATATGAAAAGCAAAAAAAAAAAAGGGAGAGAAAAATAAGAATATAAGAGACAACTCCTCTAATGAGCAAAAGTAAAACTTGGCTGAAAATCAAGAGTTGAAGTTGAGATTGGTACATAACCGTAGTTGGATGTTCGCATGACACCCGTGGGAGCAAGCCAAAACGAAGGGTGTAACCATGATCAACAATCTCTAATAAAATGATGCAAAGCAGACCACTGCATAAAGACGCACCTAATTGTTTTTGCAAGAAAAGGTAAACATTCTTCTCAAAACAAGAAGGGAATTTTTGGGTAGAGGTTTGTTGTATAAAAGAATAAAGTAGAGCATGTTGATGAATTATTAAAGGATAGAAGGAAATTGCGTTGTAAAGTAATGTTGTAGAGGTGGAGAATTTGGAGCAGCCAGTTGACGCAAAGTTAGGATAGGAATTGAGCAAAAGTGCCTTAGTTGAAGTTATGCTTGAGGACAAGCATATATCTAAATTTTGGGGTGTGATAACTTGTAGAAATAAAAGTTATTATGCTGTTTTATTTAGATATTGCGGCAAAAAGAGAGGAAAGTTGCGTCGATAGCATAAGAATTGGTTGAAAAATAAAATATCATAAACGCATCCACTAACACCATTACGATGGCGGAATAGAATGTTTCAGTCTCTGTTTTGCAGGAAATATGTAACCGCATGCATTAATGGCTCAAAGACAAAATGTACAACGCATCTACATCACATGCGCCCATCGATCAAGAACGAAGAGATGATCTACGCAATGACGACGCTGCGATAATCGATCATGAGCTTTAGCGACCAACGTAATTCAACCGCATGCGGCGATCGATCGAAGATGTGAAGAGCAATGCATTCGCGGACGATTCTGACAAGTGTACAGCTTTTTGTTGTGCAATTCTGATGGATTGATCGTGGAGCAGAGAGAAATTTTCCATTACGCCATTGCAGGAATTACCATAATTATACAGTGGAGACTACAAATTCAAAGAGCCAAGGTCTTGCCTATAAATAGCTTCCTCAAATTCGCTGAAAGATATACTGATACGGGGAGAGAAAGGTTGGTCAAAAGAGACTTTACAGAGTAAATCCAGGAGAACTACGAGACAAGGCTGAAAACTGAGTCTCCGAGCAAAGAATTCTTTCGATTCCCAAAGTTGAAGCTCTGTGCAAAAGGTCAATTCTACCGAGAAAGCAAGCCTAAGAGGGAAGCTTTTCTCTCCACCACATCCATACACTGGCAAGCATAAGTCTCCGATCAGGATCTGTGTCAAGACGTTGACACTCTTTCCGTATTTGTTTCTATTCTCTAATTCATCTTCTGTGTTCATCTTCTTTAATCCCTCATTCACAAACATGTATCAAATGCTTAATTTTAGAATTAAATGTTATCATCGTCATCATTATCATCTCTCTATCTCTTTCCATACATTTATCATCCATTTTCTCCATGATGTGTTCTTAATTCCCGGGGTAAATAGCAAGAATTAAGCGCGTGAGTTAATCTGTGTTAAGGAATCAATTAAATGTAGCTAAAGAATACTCGACGGCATCTTCACCTATGAGAGAAAAAGTGAATATGTTGTTCCGCCTATCGAGAGAAGGTTGGAAGAATTCGTTAACTAAAGCGAGAAGTATTTCTAGAGATGGAAACAACGTTGCATTCATCACGTTCATCTTTGTTTCACCATAGACATATGGGAACGCGGCCGATCAATGAAAGGTGTATGCCAAGGGAAAGCGAACCTTAGTTACGTCCTTAACGCGATTGGCGAACTTGTGATGTTTTTACTCTTTACTCTTTCTCTTTCTGCTTCATTCATAAGACTTGCCATCGCATTCATCGATTCTTTTGTACAACTTAACAGCCAGTCCTCGACCCCTGTATCATGTATCATAGTAGTTTAAGAATTTACTTTATCAACGTATTTTTACTTTCAGCGCAATTTCTATTTTTGTACACACCAAAATTCTTTATTCATTATTATAACCAGTCGTATGTATCACATAAGTATCACATTTAACGACAACAATCCTCGTGTTCGACCTTGGATCATTCTGAGAAACTTGCGTTGGAATTATACTTGGTTTCAGCGCAAGGAAACTTGTGACACGCACTACTTCATCGCATTCTACGAGCATATCACTATCAACGCATACACTTAGAACGTAGTATTGCATAAAATTGATAACTTGTAGGACAGTTGATAACTGTCCTATATAAAATTGAGAAGAAGAAGAAGAAGAAGAAGAAGGAGAAGAGGGTAGATGGTGATGAAGAAGCCCAGCCAAGGAAGGAGAAGAAAGAAAGAAAATCGAGTGAGAAGAGGGGACACAGGTGGGATGAGAAGAAGAAGAAAGAAAAGAGAAAGAGGGCTAAGAGCCCAGAAGTCGATGGAGAATCCACCACCGGAAGGGCAGATGAGGTGTCAGCGAAACGAAGAGAATCAGCACAACCTGAAGAGGAATCAACGCAAATAAGAATGGTTGCTACTAACGATGGAGAAGATTCAGACATCACCCCTCTTATGCGGCGTCACAAGCAGAATGCACCGCAAGGGTCAACAATCGACCCACAAATTTTGCAAAGTGTTGTAGAAGAGAAGGAAAGGAGGAGAAGAGAGGAAGAAGAAAAACAAGAGAAGATGTTGCGGGCACAACAAATCATCGTAGAAGGCATTTCTTCTCAACCCCAAAACATTGATGGTGAAACACCGTAGACGCAGCCCACCATCGCATCCCTAGCTGCTGACCTTGCTGATATGCGTTCTCTTCTCTCTCATTGACATGACTTCTTCTGCCAGCGAATAATGGAGTTACATGAGCGACAAGCAGAGTTGCAACACAGTGTTGCGATGACAAGGCAGGTGCTGATCAACATTCAATGCAATATCTACATGATCCACCTGAACCAAAGACAAGTGGCAGAGCACAACCATGAGTACTTCAACTTTTTGATAGCCTATCTACATGGTCCCATGGTGCCTCCGCATTTATAGCAACATCTGCACTTTGAAGAAACCCCTTGTGTTCCTCCACAAAATCTTCCTCCTGAGCCTCTTGAACCACCTTCTCAATAATTCTCCAATTTTTTTTCTGTTTCAGTCATTCTTTCATTTTAACTCATTCATTATTTATTATGTATAGAAGCTATTTCTTGATTCTTTGTACATGCTCAAATTTTGTATTGCGATATTTGTAATTCTTTATATACTTGGTTAATTTTTAATACAACTGAGTAGCAATTCTTTCCGTATGCGTTAGCTTCTTATTTATCATCCTTTGTCCGTTATTGCGATGTTCTTTATCTTATATTTTGCGTTATTAATTGTGCTGCCATGATGAGTAATATGCATACCCTTAACAACATTTCTCACACTTTGTATTTTCTGACTAACACTTAGATAATTCGTAGCAATAGCACTACTTTACCTTTTATCCTTCAAAACTCTGCTCAAACCTTCTTTTCAAAATTTTGACTAAGTGTTTGTCTATTTTGTCCAAAACATGCAATAAGAACCTTGCGCATCTCTAAATTTGGGGGTGAGGAAGGTTTGAGCAGATGCGATCAAGTGGATGCGGTTGTCATTAGAAAATGCTTCGTCATCAAAAAATAAAATCATATAAACTCCAATGTCAGCGCAAGGGAAATTCAAAAATAATCCCAACCTGATAAGAGTTAAGTCTTGAAAGGAACCTGCTCGTAGTTGGATGTTCGCATGACACCCGTGGGAGCAAGCCAAAACGAAGGTGGGTTTCCAAGAACGACGCAATATGAAAAGAAAAAAAGAAAAATGGAAAAAAAGATAAGAATATAAGAGACAACTCCTCTAACGAACAAAAAGTAAAACTTAGCTGAAAATCAAGAGTTGAAGTTGAGATTGGCACACAACCGTAGTTGAAGGTTCACATGACACCCGTTGGAACAAGCCAAACGAAGGGTGTAACCATGATCAACGGTCTCTAATTAAATGACGCAAACTAGACCACTACATAAAATCGTACCAAGTTGTTTTTTGCAAGAAGAGGTAGACATTCTTTTCAAAACAAGAAGGGAATTTTTTAGTAGAGATTTGTTGTATAAAAGAATAAAGTAGGGCATGTTTATGAATTATTAAAGGATAGAAGGAAATTGCGTTGTTAAGTAATGTTGCCTAGGTGGAGCATTCGAAGCAACCAATCGACGCAAAATTTAGGATAAGAATTAAGCAATATTGCCTTAGTTGAAGATATGTTTGAGGACAAGCATATATCTAAATTTGGGGGTGTGATAACTTATAGAAATACAAGTTATTTATGCTGTTTTATTTAGATATTGTGGCTAAAAGAGAAAAGTTGCGTCGATAATATATTAATTGGCTAACAAATGCGAAAATTATGAAATTTCGTCAATACACCCACTAACACCATTGTGATGGTAGAATAGAATGCTTCAGTTTTTGTTTTGCAGGTACTCAGTCACCGCATGAGTTAATGGTTGAAAGACAAAATAAACAACGTATCTACGTCGCATTGTGCCCATCAATCAAGAACGAAGAGATGATTAACGCAATGACGGCGCATGCAACAATCAATCAAGAGCTCTAGCGATCAACGCAATTTCAACCACATGCGGTAATAAAAAACAACACCGCATGCGATGATAGATCGAAGATGTAAAGAGCAACGCATTTGCAGAAGATTCTGACAAGTGTACAGCTTTCAGTTGTGTATTTTGGATGGATTGATTGCGTAACAAATGAAATTTCTCATTCCACCATTTCAGGAACTACCATAACTATACAGTGGGGACTACACATTCAAAGAGACAAGCCTCACATATAAATAGCTTCTGCAAAATCACTAAAAAATATACATGTATACATAGAGACGTGCATATACTGATTTTGAGAGAGAGGCTGGTCTGAAGCGACTGTCTAGAGTAGATCCAAGAGAACCACAAGACAATGCCGAGAGGTGAGTCTCCGAGTAGAGAATCCTTCCAATTAATGTAGTTGAAGTTCTGTGTGAAGGTTAATTCTACTAGGAAAGCAAGCCTGAGAGGGAAGCTTTCCTCTCCATCACTTCCACACACTGGCAAGCACAATCTTCGTTTGGGATCTGTGTCAAAATGTTGACACTCTTTCTGTATTTCTTTCTAATCTCTATTTCATTATATGTATTCATCTCCTCTAATCTTTCATTCACAGTATGTATCAAACGCTTAATTTTACAATTAAATATTATGATAGTCACCATTATCATCTCTCTGTCTTTTTCCATACACCCATAATCCATTTTCTCCATGATGTGTTCTTAATCCCCTGGGTAAATAGTAAGAATTAAACGCGTGAGTTAATTGGTGTTAAAGAAATAATTAAGTTTAGCTAAAGCATGCTCGATGGCATCTTCACCCGTGAGAGCAGAAGTGAAGATGTCATTCCACCTATCGAGAGAAGATTGGAAGAATGTGTTAACTAAAGCAAGAAATATTTCCAGAGATGGAGACAACCTTGGGTTCATCACGTTCATCCCTGTTTCACCATAGAAATGTGGATACGCAGCCGATCACCGAGAGGTGTACGCCAGGGGAAAGTGGAACCTTAGTGGCATCTTTAACGCAATTGACAACTTATGATGTTTTTACTATTTACTCTTTCTCTTTCTACTGCATTCATAAAGACTTTTCATCGCATATATCGATTCTTTGTACAACTTCACGGTCAGTTCTCGACCTCAGTATCATGTATCATGTATCTTGTATCTTGTATCATATTAGTTTAGGATTTTATTTCATCACAATTTATATTCCTGTATAAACCATCATTCTTTATTCATTGTTAAAAACTAGTCGTATGTATCACATAAGTAACGCATTAGTGAAAACAATCCCTATGTTCGACCTCGGACCATTCTGAGAAACTTGTGTTGGAATTATACTTGGTTTCAGCGTAAGGAAACTTATGACACACACTATTCCATCGCATACTATGAGCATATCATTAACAATGCATATATTTAGACATAGTATCGCATAAAAAATGTCTTTATCGCAAGCACTTGAGCGTATATAGCACTTCATATTCATATTTTTCCACATGCTTAAAGATAAAGATATAAAAAATGTCATCAACAGTCCTCTGTAAGAAGGAACCTGAGATCATCAATGATTAATATGGTTGTGATCGTGTGTTTCCAATTAGCATAGTTCTCGCCAGTCAGTTTTTCGGCACTAAGTAGAGCTAATGCAGCTATAGCCACAATTACATTGCTGAAAAACGAACAAACTTAATAAGTCTATATAATACCACTTTTTAACACCAATTTTAGTTTTAGCAAAATAGTTTCCAAGTACCCTAAGTGAAAATACTTCTATTTCGCAATAATACCCCAGCGAGGTAGGACATGAAGGAAATCGGAAACGAGATTTCCATGAGCAGCGGAACAAAACTATTCCAAATTACAATCATGAATCAACAAATCATTTACAGTCGATTTCAAAACAAGCAGTTATACAATTTGGCTTAGTTCTTCTCAACCCATTCGACTAGTTTAGCTACTCATGCATATTAAGAGAGTGAACAGATGTAGAAATAGAACTTCCATTGTATAAATATGAAGATGAAGTATAGAATAACAATGCAAGTATAGAATAAAGAGCCTAGTAGCAATCTCTTGCTGCCAGGCGTTTACACTGTTTCTACTCCTGCTCAAAATATAATCTCGCTCTCGCAAGAGTCGGCTCGCTCTTTGCTCTTACGCCCCAAGGTTCTATCTCGAGTTGCCCTGAGTGATCTCTGGTGCCACCACTCTTCTCTTGCTCCACCTTAAAATGGAAAAGAAAACTATGGACAAAGGCGTGAACTTATGGAACAAAAGATTGTAAAAACGGTGAATTGGTCAATCCCTTCTCTGAAGAATGCCCTTGGTATTTATAGAGCATCCATGGTGAAAGGCAGCTTCTCTCTCCTGGTTGTACAGATGAGACAACTTTCATTCCTGACCGATGCGTCGAATAATTGTCACCGATAAAGCTGAATGTACTTTGTGACCGTTATCGACTATCAACTTAATTTGGATTTGATTGTCATCATCTTTCTATCCCATCGTGCTTAATTGGCCTTTCACCCATATGCGCCCACCATGTTGCACTGACCAAGTTGCGGCGATCCTTCTTGGGAGAATGTTTGCGAGCACGATCAACGTAAAGCCTTGCAGTAAAGTTGCGCTCGACCAATGATTTCCTATTATCGCAATTCTTTCATTGCGTTAACGCATATTCTGCACAAAAATACAAAGATCAACTGTTATAATGCGCTGAATGCATGTGATCGCAATATTAAGAAATTGATGCTTAATGGACGCAAGTTAACATATTTCATCAATGCAATCCAACATTGTTTAAGAACTTAGCACTATGATAACGTGCATTTCTGTCCATTATCACACCCCCAAATTTAAACAATGTTTGTCCTCAAGCATAAGCTAAATATTCTTTTAGCAAGTCGACTGCAATGTTCTTTCCTAGATTTCTCAAGAATACTTCGTTCAAATCTTATATACCAAAATTTCCTTAAGTCTTCTAAGACCTAGGGAATGCAAGCTTACCTTTCAAAGGGACTTTACTAAATACTGGAACATCGCATGATTTATTTCAAAAAGAAAATTTTCTACCGGGGTGTCATGTGATTTTATCCTTGCATAAAAATTTTCTTCATTGATATTTTTTTTTGACCTTGTGCTAATCCAAGTGCCTTGACTTTGTTTTGGCTTGCCCCCACGGGTGTCATGCAGACATCCAACTACGAGCAATGCACTCTTTCTCAAACTAAACTCATACCTATTCGGTAGTGGAGTTGCAGTCATTTATGTATACGTTGATCCTGGTGACTTACTTTCATTTTCCCTTGGCCCCACGTGTGTCATGTGGACGTCTAACTACGATTAAGTGCCTTTCACAACTTAACTCTTATCAGCATGGGTTTTTCATTGTGTTGACAGTGGAGTTGTTATTCTCAAAATATTTTTTTATTTTTTTTATAGAAAGAAAATAGCAAGGTCGAAAATAAATACCTCACCCCTAAATTTAAAATGCGGCAATGTCCTCATTGCCAAAAGAGTAAAATAAGTCATGCAATGGTCATAGAATGCGTTGTAAAGAGAGTTTGAAAGAAAGCTAGCAAACCCCTAACTTCTAGAAATATTTCATGAAGTGACTATCTTAAGACTAAGTTGACTCTAGGATAAACGAAAGAAATAAAAGCATATTTTTATCATTGAAATCATACTCGATAAAGAAACAGCATGTGGTAACCTACTAAATTTATCTATGCCAAATGATTGCGGTGATCAAAGAGGATGCAATGATAAAACTTTGAAAACTAAAATGCAATGTGATAGCGCAACATTTGAAATAAAGATAAGGAAGAGTACACCCCCAAATTTTACGTTGTCGCCCACATTGTGTATTGATGCATCCATCTTTGCGGCGATCTATCTTCTGTGGATTGCGGTGATGGAGTAAGATAAGTGCTTCTTTGTGTAACATCTCTGCAATCCAGCGCCTCGATCGTTGCAAGAAAAACAAAGAGAGGGTCAAATTATTTTAAACACAATAAAACTCATTATCGCATTTTTTTTTTTTTTGTAGAAATAGAAATAGGAATAGTAAAATAAGGATAGATAAAGATTGAAAGGATATAGTGAAAATTCCGAATAATGGAGAAGAGTCGTAGAATCGATGTTTCCCAAAACTTGTGTCCCTGATGAGTTGCGATCATTTGATAATGTAGGGACCACCTACTTTCTTCTTTATTCAAAGTTCTTTAGTTCCACAGAGTCGACTTGGCGATGCCAGCCTTCTCCATGATATGCCTTTACTCACTACCCATTGACTTTGAATATGTTGGTTCCGTCATCATTTGATAATTCAACCATGCCACGCGGAAATACTTGTCTAATTATGAACGGTTCGGACCAACGTGACTTTATTTTCCTGAGAAGAGTCGCAGACGTGAGTTGAAAAGCAAGACCTTTTGCTCGACTTGGAGGTTTTTACCGTATATGTGTTGGTCATGCCAGCGTTTGGTGTGCTCTTTATAAATCTTCGCATTTTCATAGGCGTTGTTCCTCCATTCTTCTAGCTCGACCAGTTGCATTTTTCGCGCTTCCCCTGCCTTCTTCAAATCAAAATTCAGCTTCTTCACCGCCCACAGTGCCTTATACTCCAGCTCCAAAGGCAAATGACACGCCTTACCAAATACCAACGCATAGAGGGACATACCTATGGGTGTTTCAAATGCGGTCTGGTATGCCCACAACGCATCGTCAAGCTTCATTGCCCAATCTTTCCGTGAAGGCTTTACTACCTTCTCAAGTATCAGCTTAATTTCTCGATTGTACACTTCAACTTGACCATTCGTTTGCGGATGGTATGCGGTGGCCACTTTGTGGAGGATATTGTACTTGCACAGTAGCTCCTTGATATTGTGATTGACAAAATGAGATCCTTCATCACTTATGATGGCCCGGGGAGTGACAAAACGAGTGAAAATATTTTTCTTCAGGAACTGGGAGACTACCGCCGCATCACTTGTGGTGCATGCTATTGCCTCTACCCACTTGGAGACATAATCGACGGCTAGTTAAATATAGTGTTTACCATTTGAAAGAGGGAATGGTCCCATGAAATCAATCCCCCCTAAGTCGAATAACTCCAGCCCCAACATAGTGTTCATTGGCATTGCATTTTTCCATGAATTGTTGCCTGTGTGTTGGCACCGATCACATTTCATTGCATAGTCAGCTGCATCCTTACATAATGTAGGCCAAAAGAATCCACTTTGCAAAACTTTGGCTGCGGTGCGCTGCCCTCCAAAGTGCCCACCATATGGTGAGTCGTGGCATTCTGACAATATGTGTTGTTAAGCAGCATTTGGTATGCATAATCGAATAATTTGGTCTGCACCTCTTTTATACAGATTTGGCTCATCCCAATAATAGTGTCTGCATTCATTCTTGAGCTTCTTCTATTAATGATAGGTGTAATCTCAGGGAATTGTTCACAAACCAAATAATTGACAATGTCCGCATACCAGGGTAATTCTTCTATGTGGAATATCTGCTCATCCAGGAATACGACACTCACCTCAGTCTCATTACGGTCAACTTCAGGATTTTTCAATCTAGACAAGTGATCTACAACTTGATTCTCTGTCCCCCTCTGGTCAATTCTTTCTATATCAAATTCTTGAAGGAGGAGAACCCATCTGATCAACCTCGACTTTGCGTCCTTCTTTGTCATTAAGTATTTGATTGTCGAGTGATCAGTGTGGATAAGTACCTTGGTTCCTAATAGATATGCCCCAAAATTTCTCCAATGCAAAAATCACAGCCAGAAGTTCCTTCTCTGTGGTGGTATAATTTGTTTGAGCAGGTTTAAAGTTTTACTCGCATATGCGATGGGATGCAAAATTGTTTTTCTCTTTTGTGCTAAAAGCTGCTCCCATCACATACCCACTTGCGTCGCACATTATTTCAAATGGCAGTGTCCAATCCGGCACAATCAAAACGGGCACGGTAATCAGTGCATTCTTCAAAACTCGAAATGCGTTGAGGCAATTGTTGTCAAACTCAAATTTTCTGTCCGGCTCTAACAACGCACTTATTGGTCGTGCTATCTTAGAAAAGTCTTTGAAGAATTGTCTGTAAAATTCAGTGTGCCCCAAGAAACTTCGCACAGCCTTTACGCTGGTTGGAGGTGGAAGTTTTTCAATTGCTTCAATCTTTGCTTTGTCCACCTCTAACCTATCTCGGGAGACCTTATGCCCCAATACTATACCTTCCTTCACCATGAAATGACATTTTTCCCAATTGAGCACAAAATTTGTTTCTTCACATCTCTTCAGAGTCTTCTCTAAGTTGGCTAGGCAGACTTCATAAGTGTTCCCATAAACGGAGAAGTCATCCATAAATATTTCCATAGAATCCTCGAGATAATCTGAAAAGATCGCCATCATGCACCTGGAACGTGCTTGACGCATTGCAAAGGCCAAACGACATGCAGCGAAAAGCAAATGTCCCATATGAGAAGGTGAATGTGGTTTTGTCTTGATCTTCAGGAGCTATCATGATTTGATTGTATCCGGCATAACCATCCAGGAAGCAGTAGAAATCATTCCCTGCTAGTTGGTCTAGCATTTGATCGATAAATGGCAGAGGGAAATGATATTTCTTTGTGGCCGCATTCAACTCGTGGTAGTCCATGCATATGCGCCATCCAGTGATGGTCCTTTTCGATATTAATTTGTTGTTCTCATTCGAGACTACCATCATTCTGCCCTTCTTCAGCACATATTGCACGGGGCTGACCACGTGTTATCTGCTATGGGATAGATAATGCCCGCATCTAGCCATTTGATAATCTTCTTCTTGACAACCTTCTTCATCGCATGGTTGAGTCTGCGTTGATGTTCAATTATTGCTTTGTGCTTATCTTCAAGACGAATGTGGTGCATGTAGTACGCGGAGCTAATTCCTCTAATGTCAGCGAGCGTCCAGCCAATTGCTCGTACATGTTTCTTGAGAATGCTCATCAACGCATTCTTCTGATCTTCGTTGAGCGCGGAGGAAATTATAACTGGCAGCTTCTCATTCTGCCCCAAAAATGCGTACTTCAAATGGGATGGTAGAGTCTTCAATTCAAATGTTAGTGGCTCTACTAGGGAAGGTTGTGTTGTTTTTCTTTCTCCTATTGGATCTACTTCTTGCTTTGCGATCATTTCTTCTTCTTTGTTTGTTTTCGTTACCATCGCATTACAGGCAGCAACGGATGCGCTGGCATCCTCTTCTTCAAACTCTTCATCAAACTTTTCTTCTTCAATCAAATTCAGGTCATCATCAGAATCATGTAGGTCTTCTTCATCTGGAAACTTCATGGCACGAATTATATTAAACTTAAGCTTCTGTTTGTTGATACTTAAAGTGATTTCTCCTTTATGCACATCAATTTGAGCACGACCCGTTGATAGAAAAGGTCGCCCCAGAATGATGGGCACATCTTTGTCGGCCTCATAGTCTAGAACGATGAAGTCAGCTGGCAGAATAAATTTGTCAATTGTGATCAGCACATCCTTCACCTTACCTTCTGAATGAACCAGAGATCTATCGGTCAGTTGAAGAGTCACTGATGTGGGCACAAGTTGCCCGACATTTAGTTGTCTAAAGATTGACAGAGGCATCAAATTTATGCTGGTCCCCAAGTCACACAGGGCTTGCCTGATATAGAGTCCTCTTATGGAGCATGGTATAGTAAAGCTCCCAGGATCGCTCATCTTCGGTGGGATTATGGATTTTGAACTTTCTGTTAATGCCACCATGGCAAATTTCCCAGCTCCCCTCTTCTTAGTTACCATATCCTTCAGAAACATGGCATATGCAGGCATTTCCTCAATCGCTTCACTGAAAGGAATATTAACATGTAATTGCTTTAACATAAATAAGAAGCGTTGGTACTGTACCTCTTCATTTTTCTTCTTCCTTAGTCGATGTGGGAAAGGGGGTAACTGAACTTTCACGGTTCCCATTTCATTTAGCTTCAAGGTCGACGCAACCTCTGGTTCTACTGCTTCTTTTTCTCTTTCTTCTTCTTGCGTCACCGCAATCTCAGGTTCACCCGCAATGGAAGTTGCTACTAAGCTCCTTCTTTTCTCCCTCCACAATCTTCCCACTGCGCAATGTCACAACTTGACATTGATCTTTACCTGATCCCCCCGGGTTGCATGGAAGTTCAGTTGAACTTGGTAGAACCCCTTGCGGTCTACTTTTCAGGTCACTCGCAATCTGTCTCATCTGTAATTCGAGATTGCAAATGGACGTGGCCTGACTTTGAAGCACGGTCTCGTTTTTCTCTATGTATTGCTTCAATAGGCTCTTCAGAGAAGAGGATTGTGGTGGTTGTTGTGAGCTACTTGCTTGATTGCTCGGTTGACCGTTGTTTCGTGGGAAGAATTCTAGTGGCCCTTCTTTTTGCACCACAGGTTGAAAATTTTGTTGTTGATTCTTCCAAGAAAAATTGGGGTGGTTTCTCCACCCGGGGTTGTAAGTGTTTGGAAAAGGGTTATTTTTTACAAAGTATACAGATTGTGGATTTTGCGGGCAATCTTCCATCGTATGCCCATCACCGCAAGTTGCATACCTTATGATGTTTTGACTTATTGCATTGATTTGCCCAGTTTGCGGTGTTGGGTTGCTGATCATAATTCCTTGGATCAAATTCATCATTGTGGTCATTTGGTTCTGTAATGAAGCAATCACACCATTGTTTGCGTTAGAGTCTTTTGAGTCTCAATCTCTGGTCACTCTCTCTCCAATCTTCATGATTCTTAGAGATGCGATCCAGGATATTCTTCGCCTCATCATATGTTTTGTCAAGCAGACCACCAATAGTTGCTGCATTGGCAGCAGTCTGCGAAGCGGGATTCAAACCATAATAGAAAATCTCCATTTGAAGGCAGTCTGGTAACCCATTATGTGGATAGTCCTGGACCAACCTCTTAAACCTCGCCCAAGCATCGCTGAGCGATTCGTCCATTTCTTGTTCAAATTTTTTGATAAGTTTCCTTTGTCTGGCATTCTCGGTAGGTGGAAAGTACTTCTTCATAAACTTCTCCACTACCTGTTCCCAAGAAATGATCTCTCCCGAATCGAGAGAATACGCCCATTTCCTAACCTGATCACAGAGAGAAAATAGGAACAACGTTAGTCGAACTCTTTAGCAGAGATGTTATGGAACACAAAAGTATTACAAATTTCAATAAAACTTCGGAGTTTGGATCATCTGCAGCATTACCAGTTTCATTTCGAATCTACTTCCGTCGAGGGCAGGCCTCATGATTCCTAGAGAGAAATCATAGAGGTTTAGCGATGCATAGTCCCTAATGAGCCTATTGCGATTGTTTGCCAACAGAATTGGATTCACCATGACATTATTATCATTTGGTGCTCCATTTCCAGGATGCTCCGCAATCTCTTCTTTGTCTGACTGTGGTTGTTGTTGGCGGTCTCTCAATCTCCTCCTAAATGTCCTCTCAATCTCCGGGTCGTAATTCGCTAGAGATTGAGGGTCTGCAAAGAAATCAAAAAATTATCATTAACAAACTATTTTGCCGAAGTTCCCAGCAATGGCGCCAAAAACTTGATGCTTGGTTTTACGAAGTGGAAATGTGGATGCTATGCGTTGATGAAATTGCATTGTGCACTCAAGTTTCCCCAGCGGAATTCAACTGTAAATTCCTCTGAGTTTCCTGGTAAGTCCAAGGTCGAACACAGGGACTTGTGAAAACAGATTGCGTTGGTAATTTTTATGAACGCTTTACAGTAACCGAAAAATCGCAAGCAATGAACTTCCTATGTCATGTTAGCTTAGTTCTTCTCAACCCATTCGACTAGTTTAGCTACTCATGCATATTAAGAGAGTGAACAAATGTAGAAATAGAACATCCATTGTATAAATATGAAGATGAAGTACAGAATAACAATGCAAGTATAGAATAAAGAGCTTGGTAGCAATCTCTTGCTACCAAGTGTTTACACTATTTCTACTCATGCTCAAAATATAATCTCGCTCTTGCGAGAGTTGGCCCGCTCTCTGCTCTAATGCTACAAGGTTCTCTCTCGAGTTGCCCTGACCGATCTCCGGTGCCACCACTCTTCTCTTGCTCCACCTTAAAATGGAAAAGAAAACTATGGACAGAGGAATGAACTTGTGGAACAAAAGATTGTAAAAATAGTGAACTGATCATTGCGCTAACCCAGTTGCGGCGATCCTTCTTGGGCAAATGTTTGCGAGCATGATCAACGCAAAGCCTTGTTGTGAAGTTGCGCTCAACCAATGATTTCCTATTATCGCAATTCTTGCATTGCATTAACGCATATTTCGCACAAAAATACAAAGATCAATTGTTCTAATGCGGTGAACGCAATAGACCACAATATTAAGAAACTGAAGCTTAATGGACGCAAGTTAACATATTTCATCAACGCAATCCAACATTGTTTATGAACTTAGCACTATGATCACGTGCATTTCTGCCCGTTATCAGGACACCGCGCTCGTCCTCAGCGACACGAACGGCCACCACAGCACCACGAACGGCCTCCAGAAAACCTCGATGGTGTCGAGTTGAGTCTGACACCACCAACAAGGCGACCTTGGTATTCTCGGTATGAGAATTCAGAGGGTGGGCTCTGTTCGGACTTGGCGTGAGGTAGACAAAGGGAGGAAACAACGATCGCGTACACGACTGAGCAAGTGGGAGAAGTTAGAGACCTGTCGTATAGATCGATGCCCAATCATTTCGATAAAGCTATGCGATCGTTTAGCTCGGTCTGTTACGTACAGACTCTACACGATCGTTTACCTTCGGCCAGCGGTCGTCTAGCAAAGCTATGCTATTGTTTAGTAAATACTGCACGATCGTATAGCTCGCACCTACACGGTCGCTTAGCTCGCCTAGCCGTCGTTTGATAACGTGCAGAAATGCACGTTATCATAGTGCTAAGTTCTTAAACAATGATGGATTGCATTAATGAAATGTGTTAACTTGCATCCATTAAGCATCGTTTTCATAATATTGCGGTCACACACATTCATCGCATTAGAATAGTTGATCTTTGTATTTTTGTGCAGAATATGCGTTAACGCAATGCAAGAATTAGGATGAGCCATTGCAAGGCTTTGCGTTGATCGTGCTCGCAAACATTCGTCCAAGAAGAATCACCGCAACTTGGTCAGTGCAACATGGTGGGTGCATCCGGGTGAAAGGCCAATTAAGTGCAATGGGACAGAAAACTAGTGACAGTCGAATACAAATTAAGTTGACTGCCGATAACCGTCACAAAGTACATTAAGCTTTATTGGTGACAATTATTCGGTGCATCGGTAAGGAATTAAAGCTGTCCCACTTCTACAACCAGAAGAGAGAAGCTGCCTTTCACCATGGATGCTCTATAAATACCAAGGGCATTCTTTAGAGAAGGGTTCACGAGTTCAGAAGTTAGAGATTTCATACTTCACTTCGCACGCTTTGTTCATAGTTTCCTTTTCATTTGAAGGCGGACGCGAGGGAGGAAGTTGTGCCGGTAGATCATTCCGGTAAGCTTGGGAGAGCACCGGAAGCTTCAATGACAGAGAGAGGGTTGACGCCTTCGAAAGCAGGAACATCTTTAGAATATAATAGAGATTTCAGTGTAAAAAGCTTTGGTCAGCAAGGAATTGCTACCAGGCTCTCTACCTTAACTTTCCATTGTCATTTTGTACTCAACTCATTTATCAAAATTGAATTTCCTTCTCTATATTTGTTCACTCTCTGTTATTCACGCATGAGTAGCTAAATCAGTTTAATGGGTTGAGAAGCACTTAGCTAGCACAACTAGGGAATCTTCATTCTTGCGATTATCTTGTATTATCAGAATGGCATCTTCACTTCTGCTCTCATAGGTGAAGATGTCGTCTAGCATGCCTTAGCTAAATGAATTTTATACCTTTAACACAGATTAAGTACTTGTTTGATTCATATTAACTATCAGGGGATTGAAAAGATGGAGAAAATGATTAATGGAGGAACGGAAATATTCAGAGAATGGTATATGAAAGCTATCGAAACATTTAATGTATCTATTAAGCGTTTGATACATGTTGTGAATGAAAAGATAAAGAGAAAGTGAAATACAACAATGAAAGAGAAGAACAGATACAAACAAGTGCCAATGTCTTCGCACTAATTCGATGGAGATCTGCTTGCTGGATAGGATGGATTTGATGGTATGGAGAGCTTCCCTCTCAGGCTTGCTCTACCGGTAGAAGAGATCTATGCACAGAGCTTCCAATCGGGTATTCAGCAGATTAGATCTGAGATTCACCTCTCGGCCTTATCTTGTCTTCTTCCTGGATTTCTTCACTTAAGCACTCAGCTCAACCTTTTCTCTCAACAGTTTAGCAGCACTTAGCCCCGTATCAAGTAGCATAAGTTTTCTCTGAAATCTATGGGATATTTATAGGTGCAGGTCTTTGACCCCGACCTTATGGTCCCCACTGATGGTTATGGTAATTCTGAAGATGGAGGGATATTATTCCTTCTGCTCTGCACTCAAACCATCAATTCTGCAACACCGTTAGTTATACACGTGTCTCAATCCTCCGCTTTTGCATTGCTCAGTTGCATCTTTCGATCGTGAGTTCGCATGCGGTGTTTGTTTTTATTACCGCATGCGGTTGAAAGTTAACTCTGGATCGACTGTCGCATTGCGCCGTCATTGCGGTAATCGTTTCTTCATTATTGATTGACAGGCGCAATGTGATAGAGATGCGTTGATCAGCTTCTCGTGAGCCTTGAGCGTAAGCGGTGACTTAGTTTCCTGCAAAACAGAGTAAAATTCGGCTTGTCTTCCATCTTTATGGTGTTAGTTGGTGTAATTGCGATCATTTATAATTATTGTAATTCTTAGCTAATCTTCATACAATCAGCGCATATTTACTAACTTTTGGCCGCAATATCTAGATAAGGTGGCATAAATAACTTGTATTTCTACAAGTTATTACACCCCCAAATTTAGATATATGCTTGTCCTCAAGCATATCTTTTACTAAGGCAATCATGCTCAATTCCTATCCTCTATTTTTGCGTCGATTGGTTGCTTCGAATGTTACACTTAGGCACATTACTTAACATCGCAATTTCCTTCTATCCTTGCTAATTCTTAATAAAGCTCTACTTTATTCTTCTATATAACAAATTTCTGCTAAAAATTGCTTTTCTAATTTTTCAAAATAGAATGTTTTTCTCTTCTTGTCAAAACAACTCGATGTATCTATATACGGTGGTCACAACTTTGCGCCATTTATTCACTTAAAGACTGCTGATCATGGTTACACTCTCCGTTTTGGCTTATCCCTATGGGTGTCATGCGAACATCCAACTACGGTTGTGTGTCAATTTCAACTTTAACTCATGAATTTCAGAGGAGTTGTCTCTTGCATTTATTTTTTTCCTTTTTTTTTTTCTATTTCATATTGCATTGTTCTTGGAAACCTACCTTTGTTTTGGCTTGCTCCTATGGGTATCATACGAATATCCAACTATGAGCAGGCTCATTTCACAACTAAACTCTTATCAGGTTGGGAATATTTTTAAGGATTTCCCTTACGCTGACATTGGAGCTTTGTATGATTTTTTTTTTAATGAATGTCAATGCATTTCCTTAAATACTGCATAATCTTGATCTCATCTGCTCAGACCTTCCCCACTCCCAAATTTAAAGATGAGCAAGGTCCTCATTGCGTTGTTTGGATAGATTACACAAACACTTAAAAGAAAATTTCAAAAAGAAGGTTTGAGCAGAACTTTGAAAGATAAAAGGTAAAGTACTGCTAGACGAAGAATTAACTAAGTGTTAGTCAGAAATTACTAAGTATAGGAAATGTTTCTAAGTATAAATATATATTACATCATAGCAACGCAATGAAGAACACAAAATTAAAAGATTGAGAACATCGCAAGTATTGACATATGTACTCTGATTGTATTGAATATTAACAAAGTATACAAATAAGGTACAAATGAATGCAATACCAAATTTCCTATTGCCTGCACTAGAGTCAAAGAATTTGATTATCTTACAAATTTGATTCAGAAGGGTGCATGATTAAAATTCGCACCCTGCTTTCAGGAAACGCAGATGCATTTTTGCCGAGGACGGGCAACACGCATACATCCCCGTTATACACCCCTTAACTAAACACATTTCTGGAGGATACCTCAACATAGTGTATTTAACTAAGGACGGGCAAAAGACATATGCGTGTGCAACACACCCCTCACCGCAATGCATTTGGGTGTACTGGATGCATAATGTCTCTTGGTACCACTTACTACACCCATCCTCTCATAATTTACTTTCCTTTCTTCTTCATAAAAAACGCCAGTCGAAAAGACCTTGCGGTGATTTATCCAATCATTCACAACAATTATATGACCGGTGCTACTAAATTCAAGATATGGAAATGCATGCGAAATTAAATTGGAAGGAAATACAAAAACATTAAAGATTGATTCTACTAAACAGTAATTGACGGAATTTAGAAAACGGTAAAAGAAAGCTGTAAAGAAAGCAAGTAAACATAGATAGGGAGGTCGATTGAAAGAAGTTCTTAGAGTTACCGCAATCGCTTTCCCTGTAAGCGGTTTAATCCTGCTTGCTCAAGTCAATGAAGTCCATGCACCGATTGAAGTCGCCTCTATAGTAGGGCTTGATCCGTTGACCATTGACTTTGAATGCGCTACTCTTGTCTATTAATTTCGTCTGGCTCTGATGCTTGAGCCCACCTCTTTGCTTCATCCCGCAATTTGTACGGGAATAGGTATAGTTTAAGACTTTCTTGAGTTACACCAGGCATGGAGAATGCACTACACATGTCTACAAAATTTGTCAAATGAGCGTGTGGGTCTTCTCCCTGTAATCCTCCGAATTGCCCCACATTCTGAATCATTTGTAGCATAATAGGTTTTATTTCAAAGCTTGCATTCCCCTCAACTACTGGTCTTGAAATTCCTAGTGAAAAATTATAGAAATCTGGCGCCGCATATTCCCTCATAGGGATGTTCTGGTCAACAGCAAGAAAAATAGGATCTTGCTCTGGCAAATCTCCCCTTTGGTTTCCAGCAGGTGCCACATTCTCATCAGCCATACTTCTTCACCCCTTAATTTAGCCCTGATGAACTCTGCGCGAAGAATACACTTGATCTCTAGGTCCACTTAGAATTACCAGATCACTCCAGCACTCGTAAGCCGTCAGATTGCTCTCCACGTTGAACAGTCAGTACAAAGAGATCTGTCCTGCAAAATAACAAAAACACACTCAAACAATAAACTGTTAACCAGTCCCCGGCAACGGAGCCATAAACTTGTTGACTAATCGCTGATAGGTATGATTCATGATGTTCTATGCTCTAAATGATGTGATACTACTGCTAGATAAGCGTTAATTATGGATGTTCACGTAGTATGCCATGCGTTCTCACAAGTTTCCTTACGATGGAACCAAGTGTAATTCCACCGCAAGTTTCTCGGTGTGATCCGAGGTCGAATTCAGGGACTGTTTTAGGTTATTGTGATATGTTCACGATATATGCAACCAAGTTTTCAATCTTTGAAAATGTGTTTGTACAGGTATATAAATTGCGATAAAATAAAGTAAAGCAGTAAAGATTCGATAATAAAATAAAATACAATAAACCTAATCTAGATGATACAAGATCCAGGCTTCATGTTACACGATGCTGGGGTCAAGGCTGGCTATGAAAGTTATGCAAAGACGTGGAATGTGGCAGCAAGTCTTATGAATAGAATAGAAAGAGAAAGATAAATAATATAAACAATGCAAGTTCTCAATTGCGTTGAAGCTAGAATACCGTTCTGCTCTTCTCTTGGCGTAGACCTTTCAGTGATCGGCCACGTTCCCACGTGTCTGTGGTGAAACAGAGATTAATGTAATGAATGCAAGGTTGCTTCCATGTCTGGAAGTACTACTCGCTTAAGTTAACGCATTCTTCTAACCCTCTCTCAACAGATCAGAATGGCATCTTCACTTCTGCTCTCACAGGTGAAGATGTCGTCTAGCATGCCTTAGCTAAACGCATTTTATACCTTTAACACAGATTTAAGTACTTGTTTGATTCATATTAACTATCAGGGGATTGAAAAGACATCATGGAGAAAATGATTAATGGAGGAACGGAAATAAACAGATAATGGTATATGAAAGCTATCGAAACATTTAATATATCTATTAAGCGTTTAATACATGGTGTGTGAATGAAAAGATAAAAAGAAAGTAAAATACAACGATGAAAGAGATAGAACAGATACAAACAAGTGCCAATGTCTTCGCACTAATTCAATGGAAATCTGCTTGCTGGATAGGATGTATTTGATGGTAGGGAAAGCTTCCCTCTCAGGCTTGCTCTACCGGTAGAAGAGATCTATGCACAGAGCTTCCGATCGGGTATTCGGCAGATTAGATCTGAGATTCACCTCTCGACCTTATCTTGTCTTCTTCCCGGATTTCTTCACTTAAGCACTCAGCTCAACCTTTTCTCTTAACAGTTTAGCAGCATTTAGCCCCGTATCAAGTGGTATAAGTTTTCTCTGAAATCTATGGGGTATTTATAGGTGCAGGTCTTTGACCCCGGCCTTGTGGTCCCATTGATCTTTATGGTAATTCCGAAGATGGAGGGATATTATTCCTTCTGTTATGCACTCAGACCATCAATTCTGCACAACCGTTAGTTTTACACATGTCTCAATCCTCCGCTTTTGCGTTGCTCAGTTGCATCTTTCGATCGTGAGTTCACATGCAGTGTTTGTTTTTATTACCGCATGCGGTTGAAAGTTAGCTCCGGATCGACTGTTGCATTGCGCCGTCATTACTGTAATCGTCTCTTCATTATTGATTGACGGGCGCAATGTGACAGAGATGCGTTGATCAGCTTCTCGTGAGCCTTGAGTGCAAGCGGTGACTAGGTTTCCTGCAAAACAGAGTAAAATTCGGCCTGTCTTCCATCTTCATGGTGTTAGTGGGTGTAATTGCGATAATTTATAATTATTGTAATTGTAAGCTAATCTTCATACAATTGGCGAATATTTACTAACTTTTGGCCACAATATCTAGATAAGGTGGCATAAATAACTTGTATTTCTACAAGTTATCAATACAATCAAATCATGATAGCTCCAGAAGACCAAGACAAGACCACATTAACCTACCCATATGGGACATTTGCTTTTCGCCGCATGTCGTTTGGCCTCTGCAATGCGCCAAGCTCGTTCCAAAGGTTCATGATGGCAATCTTTTCAGATTATCTCAAGGACTCAGTGGAAATATTTATGGTTGATTTCTCTGTTTATGAGAACACTTATGAAGTCTGCCTAGCAAACTTAGAGAAGATTCTGAAGAGATGTGAAGAGACGAACATGGTGCTATATTGGGAAAAATGCCATTTCATGGTTACGGAAGGCAGTGTTGAGCCATAAGGTCTCCCGGGATGGGTTAGAGGTGGAAAAAGCAAAAAGTGAAGCAATTGAAAAACTTCCACCTCCAACCAGCGTGAAGGCTATGTGAAGCTTCTTGGGCACACTGGATTTTACAAACGATTTGTCAAAGACATTTCTAAGATAGCACGACCACTGAGTGCGTTGCTAGAGGCGGACAGAAAATTTGAGTTTGACAACAACTGCCTCAACGCATTCAGAGTTTTGAAAGATACGCTGATTACCGCACCCGTGTTGATTGCGCCAGATTGGACATTGCCATTTGAAATCATGTTCGATGCAAGCGGGTATGCGATGGTAGCAACTTTAGTGAAAAAGAGAAAACAATTTTGCATCCCATCGCATATTCAAGTAAAACTTTAAACCCTGCTCAAATAAATTATACCACCACAAAGAAAAAACTCCTGGCTGTGATTTTTGCATTAAAGAAATTTCAGGAATACCTGTTGGGAACTAAGGTACTCATCCACACTGATCACTCGACAATCAAATACTTAATGACAAAGAAGGACGCAAAGCCGAGGTTGATTAGATGGGTTCTTCTCCTTCAAGATTTTGATATCGAAATAATTGATCGGAGGGGGATAGAGAATCAAGTTGCAGATCACTTGTCTAGATTGGAAAATCCTAAGGTTGACTGCAATGAGTCTGAGGTGAGTGCCATATTCCCGGATGAGCAGTTGTTCCGCATAGAAGAATTGCCTTGATATGCGGACATCATTAATTATTTGGTTTGTGAACAATTCCCCGAAGATTACACCTACCACCAACAGAAGAAGCTCAAGCATGAATGCAGACATTATTATTGGGATGAGCCAAATCTATATAAAAGAGGTGCAGACCAGATTATTTGATTATACGTACCAAATGCTGCCCAACAACGCATATTGTCACAATGCCACGACTCACCATATGGTGGGCACTTTGGAGGGCAACGCACCGCAGCCAAGGTTTTGCAAAGTGGATTCTTTTGGCCTACATTATTCAAGGATGCGGCTGACTATGCAATGAAATATGATCGGTGTCAACGCACAGGCAACATTTCATGGAAAAACGCAATGCCAATGAATACTATCTTGGAGCTGGAATTATTCGACGTATGGAGGATTGATTTCATGGGACCATTCCCTCCCTCGCATGGCAAGCATTACATTTTATTGGCTGTTGATTTTGTCTCCAAGTGGGTAGAGGCAATAGCATGCGCTGCAAGTGATGCGGCGGTAGTCTCCCAGTTCCTGAAGAAAATTATTTTCACTCGTTTTGGCACTCCTCGTGCCATCATAAGTGATGAAGGATCCCACTTTGTCAATCACAATATCAAGGAGTTGCTACGCAAGTATAATATCCTCCACAAAGTGGCCACTGCATACCATCCGCAAATGAATGGTCAGGCTGAAGTGTCCAATAGTGAAATTAAGTTAATACTTAAGAAGGTAGTAAAGCCTTCACGGAAAGATTGGGCAATGAAGCTTGACGATGCGTTGTGGGCATACATCATTTGACCCTCTCTTTGTTTGTTTACAACGATTAAAGGCACAAGATTCTGGAGATATTAAGCGAAGAAGAACTTATCTTACTCCATCACCACAATCCACAGAAGATAGATCGCCGCAAGGATGGATCATCAATACACAATGCGGGCGACAGCGCAAAATTTGGGGGTGTACTCTTCCTTATCTTTATTTCAAATTGTGCACTATCACATTGCATTTTAGTTTTAAAAGTTTTATCACCACATCCTCTTTGATCACTGCAATCATTTGATATAGATAAATTTAGTAGGTTACCGCATGCTATTTCTTTGCCAAGTATGATTTCAATGATGAAAAATATGCTTCTATTTCTTTCGTATATACTAGAGTCAACTTAGTCTTAAGATAGTCATCTCATAAAATATTTCTAGAAGTTAGGGGTTTGCTAGCTTTCTTTCAAACTCTTTTTACAACGCATTCTAAAAACATCACATGACTTATTTTAATCTTTTGGCAATGAGGACATTGCCGCATTTTAAATTTGGGGGTAAGGTATTTATTTTCAACCTTGCTATTTTGAAAAAATATATATATTTTAAGAATAACAACTCCACTGTCAACGCAATGGGAAACCCATGTTGATAAGAGTTAAGTTGTGAAAGGCACTTACCCGTAGTTGGATGTTCGCATGACACACATGGGGTCAAGCCAAAACGAAAGTAAGTCATCAGGATCAATGCAACGCATAAATAAATGACTGCAAGTCCACTGCCAAATAGGCATGAGTTTAGTTTGAGAAAGAGTGCATTGATCGTAGTTAGATGTCCGCATGACACCCGTGGGGGCAAGCCAAAATAAAGGCAAGGCACTTGGATCAGCGCAAGGTCAGAAAAAAAAAATATCAATGAAGAAAATTTTTGTGAAAGGATAAAATCACCTGACACCTCGGTAGAAAATTTTCTTTTTGAAATAAACCATGCGATGTTCCGGAATTTAGTAAAGTTCTTTTGAAAGGTAAGCTTGCAGTCCCTAGGTCTTAAAAATATTTTAAGAAGAGACTTGAATAAGACTTAAGGAAATTCTAGTATATAGGATTTGAACGGAGTATTCTTGAGAAATCTAGGAAAAGAACATTGTGGTTGACTTGCTAAAGGAATCTTTAGCTTATGCTTGAGGACAAGCATTGTTTAAATTTGGGGGTGTGATATCGAGCAGAAATGCAGGTTATCATAGTGCTAAGTTCTTAAACAATGATGGATTGCATTGATGAAATATGTTAACTTGCGTCCATTAAGCATCGTTTTCATAATATTATGGTCGCATGCGTTCAGCGCATTAGAATAGTTGATCTTTGTATTTTTGTGCAGAATATGCATTAATGCAATGCAAGAATTGCGATCATAGGAAATCAGTAGTCGAGCGCAACTTCACCGCAAGGCTTTGCGTTGATTGTGCTTGCAAACATTAACCCAAGAAGGATCGCCGCAACTTGGTCAGCGCAACATGGTGGGTGCATCCGGGTGAAAGGCCAATTAAGCGTGATGGGATAGATAGCTGATGACAATCGAATTCAAATTAAGTTGACAGCCGATAACGGTCACAAAGTACATTAAGCTTTATCGGTGAAAATTATTCGGCGCATCAGTCAAGAATTAAAGTTGTCCCATCTGTACAACAGGAGAGAGAAGCCGCCTTTCACCATGGATGCTCTATAAATACCAAGGGCATTCTTCAGAGAAGGGGTTCATGAGTTCAAAAGTTAGAGATTTCATAGTTCAGTTCACACGCTTTGTTCATAGTTTCCTTTTCATTTTAAGGCAAACGCGAGGGAGGAAGTTATGCCGGTAGATCGTTCCGGTAAGCTTGGGAGAGCGTCAGAAGCTTCAAGGACAAAGAGAGGGCTGATGCCTACATAAGCGGGAACATCTTTAGAATAGAATAAAGATTTTAGTGTAAAAAGCTTCAGTCAACAAGGAATTGCTATCAGGCTCTCTACCTTTACTTTTCATTGTCATTTTGTACTCAACTCATTTATCAAAATGGAATTTCCTTCTCTATATTTGTTCACTCTCTGTTATTCACGCATGAGTAGCTAAATTAGTTGAATGGGTTGAGAAGCACTTAGTTAGCGCAACTAGGGAATCTTCATTCTTGCGATTATCTTTTATTATGTACGCTTCATTCGTTCATTAGAGATACTCGAGAGGGTAGTCTAAGGATAAGATCTAGACTTAGGAAGGTCAGGTTAGAATCTAGGCTTGGAAGAACCAGATTAGAACACATAATTAAGAGATAGGAGCTTAGGAATGAGCACTATTTGTTATCAACGCATCGCATGCATCTTAGAGATATGATATGATTGTATGCGGTCACCTTGCTTTCATGCATTTTGCATCATCGCATAAGATAAGAGTAGAGACTTAGGGATAAGCTCTATGGACACTTTTGCATTCAACACATGCATCCTAGACTTAGGAGCATTGCATTTACATTGGAAAATGACTTGTTGTGCATGGTTGTAACATGATCGCATAGTCTGACGCATTCCCAAGTAACGCTACTAAAGATCTTCTCAACCCGCAACTGTCTTTTCTCAACTCCGCCGCCTTTATTTATTTCATTTTCATCAACGCAAACAACAAACCCAACAATTTATTTATTTATCCGGTTACCGCAAAGTTCTTCATAAAAATTATCAACGCAAACTATTTTCACAAGTCCCTGTGTTCGACCCTGGACATACCAAGAAACTCAGAGGAATTTACACTTGGATTGAGGTCATGTCACCTATGGTCGTTTAGGTGAGATGCAAGTCTCTAGTATCAACGGTGTTACATACAGAGTCTAGTCATCTCGTGGTCCAGGTCTTATACAAACTCTTTGTATAGGACACCCCCGCTCCACGTCTCCACATGATTGGTCAGGATCAACCATCTGTAGTAGTTTACAACACTTGCAAACCTCTACAAAACGGGTCGTATCTGTAGTGTCACCAGGGTCAGGTATCCCACCTTAATCCTTATACTACAGACCGATTTAGGTTATCACATAAGGCATGATCTACTTGTATATCACATATACATGCTTAAGTTCACATAAGATAACCAAGGAGATTTGTTTATTGGATATGAGTAAATGCCAGAATTAAATAACATTTATTTTATTCATTGAACAATGTGTATCTTTACAAAACAATGAGATTCCAGGAGAATTAGGACACCAATCCCAACAGGACAAATGTCACCGGTGGGGTGATCAGATGCCCTTTCACTAGGATTAGACACTCTCAACCATTAGGAAGAAACAACTCTTGTAACTGCACCTAACAATCACCATTCGTTCGGTCCAGAACTGTTAACCCTTAACAATTTCGCGTAAGTGTAACCCCTCGTTTTCGACCATAGAGTCCCAGCCTAATGCACCCGTCCTAGGGAAAAAGAAGATTAGGACAAGAGACTAAAGCGATTTTATCCTATACAGGACATCAGATAAATAATTGTGCAAAACTACCATCCTATAGGGGGACACTCCCAGGGTGCCTCAAGGCGATGCACAGAAACGTTATCCAACTTAACAAGAGAGACCGTAGGATATGCTATCGCACGTCCCGCTCCCACTTACTATGAACATTCTCTCCGTCCACCTTGATATTGACCTACCCAAACACCATCCTTTAGGGGGACACTCCCAGGGTGCCACAAGGCCGAGGATAGATCTCACAGTGTGAACATAAAAGGAGAAATGCGAAGAGGTTTAAATGATGTATCATATACCCAAGTACCTCCCACTGAATATTCTACCTAGGGGTTCATTAACTTAGACCATCCGGCTACTGATTTTATCTAAGTCTGTTTAATTTGCTAAAAAACAAATCTTGTCTTTGAAATTAAACAAGTTCAAAGAGTCACAATAAACTCTTTAACGGACTGTCCTCAAATTTGCATGCATGCAACAAATCTATCTAATTCACCTTTCTAGGTAGGTTCCCATGCAAGGGTGTTCCGCTTCCGTTAGCTTAAATACCCTAGCCTAGACAGAACCTGCCTTAGACAAAAGGTCCCTTATAGATAGACTTTCTACACTTTTAATCTTTTATTAGTCAATTTAATCCTATTAACTGATTAAAAGATTAAACCTTAGGTTAATGATCTCATTAGAACCATGATCTTAGGTCTATCTCCACCAAGTTTTAAAACAATTTTAAAACCATGATTCAAGCCTAAGTTTGCATGCATGTCTTTCTTATAGACTTTAGTTCTAATTTCCTTATAACTCTTATAAAAGAAACAACTAAAAACTATCCACATTGCCATGCACAACTAGGTATTTATAACACTTATAAACTTAACCTATGTGTCATGCTTCATGCAATGTGCATTCATTACTATATATTACTTTTATATACTTGTAATGAACCAAGCAAACATGCTTCCATACACCCTTATACTATAACACTTATAATATAAAGATGACGCATGTCTATGCTTAATGCATGCATAAATATAACTCTTATATTATATGATGTATGAGATGCTCTTATGTAATTTAAATCATGCAAACTATATCATAACTCTTATAATATAGAAATGATGCATGACCAATGCATAACCTAAGGTGGGATTTCAACAATATGGCATACCATATGACATATAATCAAACATACATCCTATGTACATTCATAAAATATAATGGACCGGGATAAATAGCCTAAAAAACTGGAAATTAAATTCTATCTATTACATTTCTCCATCGAGCGAGCTGGTTCACAAGCGAATCGGGTCTTGAACTGCTTGAGCGAAGCCTCCTTGATCATTTAGCAAACTGGCCAGGTATCCACGATCGTTTAGCTATGATCGAGTACCATTTACAATGCAATGAAGCATGAGGCACTTGATCGTTTAGTGCATCAAACACAAATCCGCAAGTCTAAATGAACGTTTAGACGACGACGTTGCTGTGAAGCACGATCTGCCAGATGATCATATAACACGCAATAAGTAACAATTTACTCCGCAATCGTGTAGTCAGGAACTAAGCGATGAAGCTTGCTGAGCTACAAGATCATCTAGTATGCACGCGTCTACATGCTATCGAGTATCCAATACTCAACGATCGCTTACCCCATTGTTTACACGACCCGACCAACATTTGGTCGTCTTCATCCTCGAAGTATAGCAACTTCTTACCTCAAAGCCTCATCACGAGCGACTCAATGAGACTCAAACACTTTGAATTTATAGACTCGATAGCAAGTTAAAACGCCCAAAAACATAGGGGCTCTTACATTTAACTTTGAATGTACAAGAATTAAATAACCAGAGGCATCATCCCAGAAAACTCCATTAATCCACATCCATAAAACTATTTAGCAATTAAACAGAGTGTAGACATGCTTTACCCACGGAGAAAATAAATGCTATTCTATACAACAATGGATTTGGAATATCAGAAACTGACTCTGATACCAACTTTAGGAACTCTTATCAAAGAGTACCTATAAATGGAAGCAAGATTGTTCCAAATTCAGTGTGACAGAAATATCGCATTCACAAATAAACAGACAAGTTATGCATTTAACAACAAATTACGGAATGCTTCTAAAAATTAAATAAAAAAGGAACGAGAGACATACCTCTTGAAGAGCTTTTCTTCCCTTGAACTCTCGCTCTCGTCAAGAATGACAACTCATGCAGTCATAGTGATTGCCAAGTCTATCATCCACCAAATCACACTATCGCTCACCACCAAACCATCTTCTACACGAACAAGCAGCAAGAAGGACATAAAACTCAGTAACCTTGGTATTCTTGGAGTAAGAATCCAGAAGGTGTGGGCTCTGTTGGATTTGGTAGAGGGGAGGAGGAAACTACGATCGTTTACCACGACCAAACAAGTGGGAGAGATATGAACTCTATCATATAGATGGGTGTTTGATCGTTTAGTAAAAGGTGCATGATCGTTTAGTAAAACAAGGATGATTGTTTAGATGATCGTTTAGGTAAATCGCTCAGGCGTGATATCACTTAGAAAATACTATATGATCGTTTAGGAGAAACGCGCGTGTACACGATCATTTAGGACAACTTGAGCTATCGTGTATGCTCTCGTTTACTAGACGATAGGCAGGGTACTGATCGTGAAGTGATTATCCGTTCTCTTTGCAAAATGAAAACTTTTTCATTTTATCCTTTAGTTACAAAAACTGAATGCAACATCCCACTATCTCATACGGTTATGGAAAAAAAACCACCATCAATTATCTTATAATTTTTAATTATAAATAAATATAATCATATTATATTTATAACCTATAGTTTAATATTACATCATATGTAACATATAAACCATAGTTCTTTTCTCCTCCACTAGATATAAATCATGTTTATATCATTTTCTTCCAATTAATGTATCTCATACATCATGTCAACTATATCATTTATAATTGAACCCTTTAATTATATCATACATAATCAAACTCCCTCTTTTCAATTTGAACACTTCAAACTGACCCAAAAACTGAATCTCAACTTGAATCCATTGAGCTACCAAGGGGACCTTATGGACCTGTGGCTCGAAGTTCCAATGGTACGTAAATAGCTTATTAAACTCTTTAGCCACAAGATCCATCATCCGTTAACTGCCAGGCATTCCACTAAAGACCAACAGCTGCACTTTTCTCACCACAGATATATTTTTTGTCCATCGGATATAACCAATCAATAGTACGATAACCTTTCACAAATACTCGTAAGTATAGCTGGACCAATTTACCGTTTTGCCCCTATAGTTGCATCTAACTCCTTAAGTACCACTGATCCCACTAATGAGCAATACTGTTGGGATTTCCTTGAGTACCACTGATCCCCCAAATTTAAACAATTCTTGTCCTCAAGCATAAGTTAAAGATTTCCTTTAGAAAGTCGACCGCAATCTCTTTTCCTAGATTTCTCAAGGATACTTCATTCAAATCCTATACACCAAAATTTCCTTAATTCTTATTCAAGTCTCTTCTTAAAATATTTCTAAGACCTAGGGATCGCAAGCTTAACCTTCAAAAAGACTTTACTAGATTCCATGACATCGTATGATTTATTTCAAAAAAAACTTTTTCACTAGGGTGGTAAATGATTTTTATCCTTGCATATTTTTTACATTATTATTTTTCTCTTGCTTTGCACTGATCCAAGTGCCTCACCTTCGTTTTGGCTTGCCCCCACGCGTGTCATGTGAACATCCCACTACGAGCAGGTGCTCTTTCTCAGACTAAACTCATACCTACTAGGCAGCAGAGTTGTAGTCATTTATTTATGCGTTGATTCTGGCGACTTACTTTCGTTTTGGCTTGACCCCACGTGTGTCATGTAGACATCCAACTACGGGTAAGTGCCCTTCACAACTTAACTCTTATCAACATGGGTTTCCCCATTGCGTTGACAGTGGAGTTATTATTCTCAAAATTTTCCTTTCTTCTTCTTTTTTTTTTTTTAAAGAGCTAAAAATAGCAAGGTCAAAAATAAATACCTCACCCCCAAATTTAAAATGTGGCAATGTCGTCATTGCCAATAGATTGAAAGAAGTGATGTGATGTTCTTAGGAAGCTACATAAAGAGTCAGTTTGAAAGAAAGCTAGCAGACCATTAACTTCTAGAAATATTTCATGAGGTGACTGTTCTGAAATTAAGTTGACTCTAGTATATATGAAAAAATAGAAGCATGTGTTTCATCATTGAAATCATAATTGGTAAAGAGAAAGCATGCAGCGACTTGCTAAATTTATCGATGTTAAATGATTGTGATAACCAAAAAGGATGCAGTGATAAAATGTTCAACATTAAAATGTGATGCGATAGTGCAGAATTTGGAATAAAGTCAAGGAAGAATACAACCCCCAAATTTGCGCTGTTGACCGCATTGTTTGTTGAAGCATCCTACTTTACGGCGATCTACCTCCTTTAGATTGCGGTGACGGAATAAAGTAGTTGCATCTTCGAGTAGTGCCTCCGCAATCGTGTACCTTGATCGTTTGAAAAGAAAACATTGAAAGGGTCAAATAATAATAAAAAGAAGTTAACAAAATTTTTCTCGCTTTTTTTTATATAAAATAAAGTAAAATGCAGATAGATAAATGATAATTGAAACATCGTAGTAATGAGAGTTCATGAATCATAAGTAAGCAAAAGGATACTCCAAAAGACTTGCGCCCCAGATGATGTTGCATGCCAGCACAAGGGCCACTCCATTTTCCTTTATTCCGGGTTTCTCAGATCTACAGAGGTCTTTTCTCGCTGAAAATCACCCCCGCAATATGCCTTGACTCGTTGCCCATTAACCTTAAATGTACCGGTCTAATCCTCAGTAATCAGCTCCACCGTATCATGCTGGAATATTTCTTTAATTATAAAAGGTCTGGACCAGCGCAATTTTAACTTGCCAGGAAAGAGTCGTAGTTGTGAATTGAAGAGTAAAACCTTTTGTCCTACATGGATATTTTTACCGCATAGCTGGCTGTCATGTCAACGTTTTTCTCGTTCTTTGTATATTTCGGCATTTTCATAAGCTTGCATTCTCCACTCATCTAGCTTGACCAGTTGTAGCTTTCTTGCTTCCCCTACTGCTTTTAAATCCAAGTTAAGCTTCTTCACCGCCCACAACACTTTATGCTCCAGCTCCAATGGAAAATGACATGCTTTACCAAATACCAACGCATACGGAGACATGCCTATCAGTGTTTTATAGGTAGTTCGGTATGCCCACAACGCATCATCCAACTTTGTTGGCCAATCTTTTCGCGAAGGCTTTACCACCTTCTTCAAAATCAACTTAATTTCACGGTTGGACTTCAGCCTGACCATTCGTCTGTGGATGGTATGCGGTGGCCACTTTGTGGAGGATATTATATTTCAGCAACAGATTTTTTACAGAGTAATTGACAAAGTGGGAGCCTTCGTCACTTATTATGGCACGTGGAGTGCCAAAACGCGTGAAAATATTTTTCTTCAAGAATTTGGAGACTACTGCCGCATCACTTGCGGCGCATGCTATTTCTTCTACCTTCTTAGACACATAGTCGACGGCTAACAGAATATACTTGTGACCATTCGATGGTGGGAATGGTCCCATGAAATCAATACCCCAGACATCAAACAACTCCAGTTCTAGAATGATGTTCATGGGCATCGCATGTTTCCATGAAATGTTACCCGTGCGTTGGCACTGGTCACACTTCATCACGTAGTCTCTGGCATCCTTAAATAATGTTGGCCAAAAGTACCCACTTTGTAAGACTTTTGCTGCGGTGCGCTACCCTTCAAAGTGTCCACCATATGGTAAATCATGACATTGCGATAATATGCATTAATGAGCAGCATCCGGTACACATAGTCACATAATCTAGTCTGACCCACTCTTATACAGATTTGGCTCATCCCAATAATAATATTTGCATTCATGTTTGAGCCTCTTCTTTTGGTGGTCAGTATACACTTCAGGAAATTGCTCGCAAACCAGATAGTTGACTATGTCGGCGTACCATGGCAATTCTTCAATATGAAACAGCTGCTCGTCTGGGAACACCACACTCACCTCTGACTCATTACGATAAACCTCAGGATTTTCCAATCTGGACCAATGATCCGCAACTTGGTTCTCCATCCCCTTGCGGTCAATTATTTCCATATAGAATTCTTGGAGAAGGAGAACACATCTAATCAGCCTCGGCTTCGCGTCCTTCTTTGTCATCAGATATTTTATTGCCGAGTGGTCAACATGGATGAGTACTTTTGTTCCCAGCAGATATGCTCTGAATTTCTCTAATGTAAATATTACCGCAATTAGCTCTTTTTCTAGGGTGGTGTAGTTAGTCAGAGCAGGATTTAAAGTCTTACTTGCATATGCGATGGGATGTGATATTGTTTTTCTCTTTTGTGCAAGCACTACTCCCATCGCATACCCGCTTGCATCGCACATAACTTCAAAGGGAAGTGTCCAATCTGGCGCGATCAATCAGGCACAGTCGTCAGTGCGTTCATTAAAATCATGAATGCATTGTGGCAATTATCATCAAAGTCAAATTTTCTATCGGCTTCCAACAACGCACTTAGTGATCGTGCTATTTTTGAGAAATCCTTGACAAAACGTCTATAAAATCCAGCATGACCCAAGAAACTCCTTACAGCCTTTACAATTGTTGGGGGTGGGAGCTTTTCATTTGCGTCTATTTTTGCCTTGTCCACCTCCAACCCGTCCCGAGATCCTTTGTGCCCCAACACAATGCCCTCCTTCACCATAAAATGGCATTTTTCCCAGTTAAGCACGAGATTCGTCTCCTTGCATCTTTTCAATATCTTCTCCAAGTTGGCAAGACAGACTTCGTATGTGTGCCCATAGACAGAGAAGTCGTCCATGAATATTTCAACAGAGTCCTCAAGATATTCTGAAAAGATGGCCATCATGCACCTTTGGAACGTGCTCGGCACATTGCAGATGCCAAACGGCATGCGGCGAAAAGCGAAAGTTCTATATGGTCAGGTGAATGTTGTCTTTTCCTGATCTTTGGGAGCAATCATAATCTGATTATAAACGACATACCCATCCAAAAAGTAGTAGAAGTCATTTTCGGCTAGATGATAGAGCATTTGGTCAATGAAAGGTAGTCCATGCAAACACGCCACCCAGTGACGATCCTTTGTGGTATTAGCTCATTATTTGCATTGGGGACTACTGTCATCCCATCTTTTTTTGGCATGCACTACACAGGGCTAATTCACGTGTTGTCTGCTATCGAATAAATGATGCCCGCATCTAACCACTTGATTATTTCCTTCTTAATGACCTCTTTCATTGCAGGATTAAGTCTGTACTGATGTTCGATTAATCCCTTATGGTTTTCTTCTAGACAAATTCGGTGTATACAGTATGCAGGGCTAATTCCTCGAATGTCTGCGAACCTCCATCCAATCGCTCACACATGTTTTCTTAGCATGCTCAACAACGCATTCTTCTGGTCTTCATTAAGTTCAGAGGAAATAGTTACTGGCAGCTTCTCAATCTGCCCCAAAAATGCATACTTTAGGTGGTTAGGCAGGGTCTTCAACTCTATTATTGGTGGTTCTTTTAGGGACGGTTGTGTTGTTTTTCTTTCTTCATTTACTGTTGGCTCTTTTTCTTGGGTTGCGATCATCTCATCTTCCTTGTTTGTTTTTTTATGATCGTTTTACATGCAACAATGGATGCACTTGAATCCTCATCTTCGTTTTCATCATCAAGCTTTTCTTCTTCATTCAAACTCTGGTCGTCGTCAGATTCATTCAAGTCTTCTTCGTCATAAAACTTCATAGCACAAATGATGTTGAACTTGAGCTTCTATCCATTCACGCTCAAGATGATCTCTCTTTCGTGCACATCAATCTGGGCATGATCTGTTGGTAAAAATGGTAGCCCCGGTATGATGGGCACATCTTTATCGACTTCGTAATCTAAGATGATGAAGTTGGCTGGTAATATAAATTTGCCGATTGTAACCAGCATGTCCTTCACCTTCCCTCTGGATGCACTAGAGATTTATCTGCTAGTAGAGTCACGGTCGTGGGCGCAAGTTGCCCCACATTCAGCTGCTAAAGATTGACAGAGGCATCAAGTTGATGATGGCTCCAAGGTCATACAATGCTTGCCCGATGTACAATCCTCTAATGGAGCAAGGTATAGTAAAGCTTCTAAGATCGCTCATCTTCGGTGAGATTATTGATTTCGAGCTCTACGTCAAAGCCACCGTGGCAAACTTACCAGTGCCTCTCTTCTTGGTTACCATATATTTCAGAAACTTCACGTATTGCGGCATCTCCTCAATCGCTTATGTGAACGAAATATAATATGAAATTGTTTTAACATAGTAATGAAGTGTTGGTACTATACCTCATCATTCTTCTTCTTTCTAAGTCTCTGCGGGAAAGGTGGCAACTGTACTCTCATAGTCCCCTTTTCTTTTGACTCTGAGATGGATGCAATTTCTGGCTCTATCGCTTCTTTTTCTCCTTCTTCTTCTCGAGTCACCGCAATTTCGGATTCCAGCACAATTGGAGTCGTCTGGCTAGGCTTCTTCCTCTCCCCCACCATAGTCTTTCCACTCCGAAATGTCACGACTTGACATTGCACTTTACCTGTTCCCCTTAGGTTGTGTGGGAGTTCTGTTGAACTCGGCAAGGCCCCTTGTGGTCTGTTCTTGAGTTCGCTTGCAATCTGGCCCATCTGTAATTCCAGGTTGCCGATGGACGTGGCCTGGTTTTAAAGCATAGTTTTGTTCTTCTCGATATATTGCTTCAACAAACTTTCCAAGGAGGAAGATTGCAGCAGTTGCGAACTACTGGCTTGACTGCTTGCCTGATCGTTGTTTCGTGGGAAGAATCCAGGTGGCCCTTTTTTTTGGGCCATAGATTGGAAATTTTGTTGCTGATTCTTCCACGTAAAGTTGGGGTGGTTTCTCAATTCTCTTTACCTAGACTCACCACATACTGGACAATGTTACATCTGCTCAAACCTTCCCCACCCCCAAATTTAGAGATGCACAAGGTCCTCATTATGGTGTTTTGGACAAAAAAGACAAAACACTTAGTCAAAATTATGAAAAGAAGGTTTGAGCAGAATCTTGTAATAGAGAAGGTAAAGTAGAGCTATTGCACTGAATTGTCTAAATGTTAGGCAGAAAATGCAATGTATAAAGAAATTTTGCTAAGGGTACGCATACTACTCATCATGGCAGCGCAAATAAACAACGCAAAAGAAAAGAAAAGAATTACTGCAATAATTGACAAAGGATGATAAAAGTAAAGAGGCCAACACATAAGGAAAGAATGATTACTCAGTTGTATAAAATTTGTCTAAGTACACAAAGAATTATAAATATCGCAAACACAAAATTGTGAGTATGTACAAAAGAATACAAGGTATAGCTTTCTATAAAAAAAATGAATGGCCACAAAGAAAAATTGCAAAATTGTGGAAAAGGTGGTACACCCCCAAATTTAGAGTTGCGGCGGGGGCTATTGGTGAGAAGGGTGTTGCGGAGGAGCTTGTTATGGCACTTCTGGAAATTGCAGAGGTTGCTGTAGATGTGGAGGCACCATGGGACCATGTAGATATGTCGTTAAGAAATTCAAGTACCCATAGTTGCGCTCGGCCATCTGTCTTTGATTCAGGCGAATGGTAAAGATGTTGCGTTGAATATTGACCATCGCTTGTCGCAACATTGCGTTGCTGTCTCGCAACTCTGTGTTGCTCTCCTGCTACTCTATTAATGCATGGTGGAAGAAGGTAAGCTGTTGAGATAAGAAGACCCGCATATCAGCTAAGGCAGTAACAAGGGATGCAGTGGTGGGTTGCGCCGTCGATGTTTCACCAGCATCGGTTTGAGGTTGAGCAGAAGGTCCTGCTCCCAAACCGTGTGGGTCATCAACATGCGGCGATGGTGGTGAAAAATGAGGTATAGATGGATGGCGGGGGGACGCTGTTGGAGATGCGGGGTTGGAATCAGGAGTAAGGAGGAGGTTTGTGAATTGTTCAGGAAGAGGGGAAAGAAGTTCGTTTGGAGGGCTTGGTGGGTGATTAATTAAAGGCAAAGGGTCCAAGGGTAAACTGGTTTGCTTCTGCAACGAGCTGTCTTAGACGATTTTCTTTCCTTTATCATTGAAGCGCTACTTCTTTGGCTTTGCTGGTTGCAGTGCATTTAAATCAATGAGGGGCCTTTTTGTTGGAACGTCGGGGCAATGCGGTGAATCCATGAGAAGCATTCTAAGGATCTTCGTCTGTATGATGCCGTGAACTTCTGGCATGGGCTCTTCGTCAATGCCTTCACCCACAGAGAGGCACAGGCTTGAAATTGTCCACGGGAAGAAGTATTGACCTCTCATACGGCCAACAAAACCTCGAATCTACTTCGCAATGGCTGGCCCACATCGATCGAAATGTCGCGCGCTATGCAGTATGCAACCATAACTCGATCCCTTGAAATTTTTTTGTCATGCGTTGTTGGGATGAGTCACCATTTCACCAAATAAACCCAGAGCCGCGCTTCTGGGAGCAGCCTATTGAAGGTGAGAATGACACCGACCACTTGGTGCTCGGTTGCATTAGTACCCTCAGCACATCTTCCATATGCTCTTCTTCAGGATCATCAATCAACTTGTTACCCGGTGCTTCCGGGAAATCCTTCAACTAATAGAGCTCATTGATGTTCTTTGCACTGAACGACACTACCCTCCCTTTGATGATCACCGCATCTTCGGTGTCAAGGAGTTGGCTGTGATAGAAGGCCCTCACTACCGCAGGAATAATGATGGATGGACATTAGCAGAAGGTTTCCACCCATGTTCCACCACAACACTGGTGATCAAATCCGGTAGTGGCACCGAGGCAGGGAAGAAGCCCATCTCTATCCACAGATCATCATTTTCTTTCTTGGTTGCTGGGCGCCTCCTGGTCGACGTAAGCTTGCTGCTCTCTACTTTTGCCTTGCCCTTGTCTTGAGCGAACACAAGGCAGGATTTTTGTCTTTGTTTGCGTTCCCTTGCCTTGCATTGCTCTTCTTTTTTCTTTTCCCATTCTTCCACTTCTTTTCTCTTCCTCTCTCTGACAAGCTGCATATTTGCTTTGCGGCGTCTTTCCTTCTCCTCCTTCTCCTTCTTTTCTGCTTCTTCTTCTTCTCTCATTTCTCTTTCAAATTGCTCTGAGGAAAGCACAATGTGCTGCTCATCCTCGAGCCTTCTTCTTTCTTCCTCTTCCGCTCTTGCGTTGTCACGGCGAACCTCCTCATCGTGAAGTTTTCTGGCCAAATCGCCTAATGCGATGATTTAGCACACACGTGACAACTTTTCTTTCATCTCCTCTAATTCTCTTTTTCTTTTCTCCTCCTCCTCTACTATGCGTTGAAAGAATGATGGGTCGCTTGTGGACCCTTGCGGCACATTTTCCTTGCTACACCACATAAGAGGGGAGATGTTAGGGTCTTCTCTGTCTTCAGACGCGACCAATCTGGTATGCGGTGATGAAACTTGTAGTTGCGTTGATGTTCTAGCTTGCACTGACATCCCCTCTTCAACCCTTGCGATTGTTGATTCTCCATCAAAATCTAGACTTTCCACTTTCTTCCTTCTTTCCTCCTCCTTCTTCAGGTGCTTCTCTTCCCGCCTGCGTTGTTTTCTTTCACTTTTCTTCTTTTCTTTCTTCTCCTTTTTGAGTCGGGCGGCTTCATCATCTTCCGCACATTTTTCTTTACTTTTTCTCTTCTCCTTCTCTTCGGTCGTCCCTAGCTGCTTCTTCGCCTCTACGACCTCCAAAACAGCCTTGATGGGTCTCTCATTGGATTCTGTTGGGACAATCTCCTTAGGATTCGAAGTGACCAAGGTCATTCTCCGCGAAGCCACTGCCAACTCCTCCTCTAACAATAGAGGCTGGTTCACTACTTCTGCTTCTGGTAGCCCCCCCCCCCCCCCCTTCTCTTTCTAGATTGCTCAAAATACTCCCAAATACCTCCTTGTTATTCCTTCGCTTGAGTTCGCTTTCAAACGAAGGTACTGGGAGTGCCACCTCAGGTCTGGTGGTAGGAGCACTGTCCATGCTCGACCCCTCTCAGTTGGTGGGTGGTTTTGCTGCTGCAGAGGTCTTTCGCTGGGGTTTTCGGTGATTCTTGGGGAAGGCTTAGGTTGGGCGGCAAGGCGGCAGCTGGCAGCAGGGAAAGCCGCCTCCCATGCGGTGACGGGGGCTTGGGAAGAGGACGATGGTTGGGAAGAAGAGTGTGAAGATTGTCCGGCCATTTTTGTTGGTGAAGTGAAAGAAGTTGGAAAAATTTGTCTTAGGAAGAAGGTTCGAAAGGGGATAGGTATGCAAAGAGAATTCTTACTTAGGGTTTTTCTTTCGCGAAGAGATGCAAATGAGCTCCTCAGTTGAAGGAGGTGCAATTTATAGGTTGGGCCTTGATGGGCCCAACGCAATTGCTGCGTGGCAGGCTTCAATATTCCAAAAAGCCTACCGCTGCGCCCCTCCCATTATGATTTAGCAGAAAGGACGTCCTTTCATCTGTTAAGTCATAATTCCCTCAGCAGCTGAAGCGATTCGACTACCCACTCCGCGAATATTTTATCATTTTTTTATTTTATTTAATCGGACGAGCGCAATGTTAAGTGTTTATCGCAATGCATCCGTTATCGCAAATGCATATTTGCAGAGGATGGGCACAACGTATGCATTAGCGCAACACACCCCTCAATGCAATGCATTTTTGGAGGATGGCACACTATATTTCTACCAGTGCAACATAACTATCGACATAGTGCATTTTTGTGGAGGACGGGCGCAGTGTACATACGTGCACAACTCATCCGTCAACGCAATGCATTTTTGGAAGACGGGTGCAAAGTGTATCTATTAGCGCAAGATACGCCCGTCGTCGTAATGCATACCGGATGTTATTTATGGTATCACCAACATCGCAACACTTATCCCAAACCAAATTGATAAGACGTTGCGGTGTTCATTTATAACATTCATTCATAGAAATTTTGAGATCAACGTAAACTAAGGCTAGAGTGGTAATAAATTCAACTAGGGATAAAATTAACGCAAACTAGAATTAAAGTAGAGATATATTCAAGTAAGCAATAAACTAATTTAAGAAAGCAATAACAAAGCAATAAACTAATTTACGAAAGCAATAAAGAAAGCGGTAAAGATAGATAGTAGGGATGCTGATTTAAAAAGGTTCTTGAGGGTTAACACAACCACATCCCCAGCAAGCGGTCAGACTTACCTGCATAATTGTTCCTTCCTATTAGATCTCGAGGCTTCTGAATTGTTGGGCAACATTCTCGGTGTTGTGTTTATGAGCTCGACTGCCAGTTGCCTGACCTAGACCTCCAAATTCCTTATGGAAGATGCTTGCAATTGCATGACCGCATCATTTTTCTCTATATACTGCTTCAGTAGAGCTTCCAAGGACGATGTATTCATTGAGGTGTTGGATGAGGAAGGTTGGTTGTGCAATTGCCTCTGTTGGTGGTGACTCTAATTCAAACCTTGGTGAAAAGCCGGAGGGTTCCCTCGATTCTCAAAATTGTTCTATAGATTCCTTTGCCCTCCCTAGTCGTTGTTACCTCCCCAACTGAAGTTGGGTTGATTCCGCCAACTCGGGTTGTACATGTTGCTGTACGGGTTATTCTGAATGGAGTAACTTGTCTGTGGGTTTGATGGGCACATTTCTACTGAATGACCCCCTCCACATTGTGCACAGCTTATCGTTGCCACTTGTGCTAGCGCATTGGCTTGCGCTGCACCCTAGGAGAGGGTTCCCTGATTAAGCGCCATCATTTGGAGGAGAGAGGTAACTGCGGCCATTTGTGCAGACAATGTGGTCATTGTATCCGCAGGTACAATGGCACTTTCTACTTTTCTTCTCTCTGGGCCTCTTCCCCCATACCCATCGTCTACCCAGTCATCTGTATTTCACGAAATGCGATCCAAGATGACCTTGGCTTCAGTGTATGTTTTGTCCATAAATCCTTCTTTGTAAAAGGTTACATCGATCTGTCCATGCCATTGTAAAAGGTTTCCATCAGAAAGAAATCAGGAATCCCGATGTGCGGACAGTTCTTTACCAATCTTATGAATCGCACCCATGCGGTGCTGAGAGTCTCATTTTCCAGCTATTCAAAATTTAGCACGTCCCTTCATCTTCTTGCATTGATTGCGGGCGGGAAGAATTTCTTCATGAATCGCTCGACCAACTGGTCCCAAGGATTAACTTCATTTGGCTCCAATGAATAAGCCTACCTCTTCGCCTCATCCCGAAGTGTATACGGGAAGAGGTACAGTCTAATTCCTTTTAAAGCCACGCCATGAATGGAGAATGTATTACACATTTCAACGAAGCTGGTCAACTGAGCATGCGGGTCTTCACCTTGTAGACCTCCAAATTTCCCTGCATTTTGGATCATTTGAAGCATGACCGGCTTTATCTCAAATCAGGCATTCTTTTCCACCGCGGGTCTTGCAATTCCGGGCGAGAAGTCATATAAATTGGGTGCCACATAGTTTCTCATTGGGATATTGCGGTCGGTAGCAAGAAAAACTGGATCTTGCGTCGGTCGATTTACCCCCTGATTCCCATCAGGCCTATCGTTGTTATTTGCCATGTCCCTTCTTCGCCTTATACGGTTCTGGCGTGCTCGTGCACGAAAAGTACGCTCGATCTCTGGGTCAGCTTCGAATTCTAGTTCAGTCCCAGTACTCATACACCGTCAGCCTGTTCTTCGCATTAAACAGACAATACAACAGAGATCTGTCATGCAAAATACCACAAAATTATTCAACACTAAACATTGCCAATCCCCGACAACGGCGCCAAAAACTTGTAAGGAATTTAAAAAATGAATGATGGTTTATGCTTATGCACTGTGATTTATGATATGAATGGATGGTTGATGCGCTATAACTCACGTTGCTTTGCGATAATGATATTGTGATACTACGTTCTAAATGTATGCGATGATAATGATATGCTTCGTAGTATGTGTTCATATAGTGTGCGTGTCACAAGTTTTCTTATGCTGGAACCAAGTATAATTCCAATGCAAGTTTCTTGGATTGACCTGAGGTCGAACACGGGGATTGTTGTGATTAATGCAACCGGTTAAACATAAAGAATAATGAATTGGGTTTGCAGAAAAGTAAATTGCGGTAAAGAGTAAATTGCAGTGATAAAATAAATGAATAAACAATTAATTATACAAGTTTAGGACCGGTTGTGAAGTTGTGCAAAAGAATCTAATGAATACGATGGCAAGTTGTGAAATGAGTCAAAAAGAGAATGGGTTGAGGGAAAGGACATCGCAAGTTCATTAACCTTGTTGAAGACACAACTAAGGTTCCGCTTTCCTTTGGCTTACACCTTTTGGTGATTGGCTGTGTTCTCATCTGTCCATGGTGAAATAGGGATGAACGTGATGAATGCAAGGTTGTTTCCATCTCCATAAATACTTCTCACTTTAGTTAACGCATTCTTCCAACCTTCTTTCGATAGGCGGAATAACATCTTCACTTCTGCTCTCGCAGGTGAAGATGCCGTCGAGCATGCTTTAGCTAAACTTAGTCGATTTCCTTAACAAGGATTAACTCACTCGTTTAATCCTTCCCCTTTACACAGGGGATTAGTGACACATGATGAAGAAAATGGATGATGAATGTGTGGAAAAGAATAGAGAAATGATAATGATTGTGATAATGATATTGAAATCTAGAGATCAGTGTTTATTACAGATAATGAATGAAGGATTAAAGATGAACACAATAGATGAATGGAAAATAAGAACAAATACGGAAAGGGTGTCAATGTCTTGACACAGATTCTGATCGGAGACGATGTACTTGCCGACGTGTGGTAGAAATGGAGTGGAAATCTTCCCTCTCAGACTTGCTTTCCAGGTAGCAGTGACCTTTCACACAGAGCTTCTTCTTCGGGAATGGAAATAATTTCTTGCTCAGAGACTTACCTTTCAGTCTTGTCTCGTTGTTCTCCCAGATTTTCTCTAAATTGTCTCTTCAGAACAGCCTGCCTTTCATTGAATTTGAGGAAGCTATTTCTAGACCTTGGCTTCTTCTGTATTAGTGGTCCCACTTTGAAAATCTGATAATTCCTACCATGGCTTGGTGGAAATGTCCACTCTGCTCCACGATTGATTTGTCAGAATCTTACAACAAAAAAGTTGTACACTGTCAGAAGTCCTTGCAAATGTGTTGCTCTTTACATCTTCGATCGATCGCCGCATGAGGTGTAGTTATTTTAATCTTTTATTAATTGCCGCATGCAGTGGAAATGCGTTGATCGTTTTCGTTCTTGATCGATTGCTGCATGCAATGTGGATGTGTTGTTCATTTTTGTCCTCGAGCGATTATCGCATGCGGTGACCTATTTCCTGCATTACAAAGACTTGGACATTCCATTTTGCCATCACAATGAGGTTAGCAGGTGTGCTTACGACACTTTACAATTTTCGTGTTTCTAAGCCAATTTCTATACGGTCGACGAAACTTTTCCTTCTTTTTACCGCATAATCTAAATAAAACGGTATGAATAACTTGTATTTATACAAGTTATCAAGTGACCCGCCATTTTAAGCCCTAGAGGTTCGTCCCAAAAGGCCAATCCGAAGGGAAAAATTTCGATTGGGGTAAAACCTAAAGCGACCCTATCCATGTCACACCCCGCCCCCAAACCACCTTCTCAGCCTGCAAGAGGGATGCACTGCAGCTGTTATCAACCCTTGAGTTGATACTTACTGCCTAATGATTCTTGCGGAATAACTCTGATACCATACTATAACTTATACACAGCGAAATGATTAAGTCAAGGAGATAAACTATAATAGATTAAGTAGGCCCATCTTTTATTACGATAGTGATATAACATTTATACAACTTAAAGACTTAACAACAAAGTTTACAACGACAACTGTAAACACTCTCCGAAAGTGTAATTGGGGCACGTGGCAGACCTTGACCTTAACAGCACACTAGAACTCCTCATCTTCCACTACCTGGGGGGGGGGGGGGGGGGGGGGAAATTAAGAAAACATTTTGAAGAGTGTGAGCTCGATGTGAGACAGCCTTTTCAATTTGAGTTGGGAAAGAACGGCGAAGTCCATCCGAACCGTCCAATGAAGAATAAGAGGAGAACAAAGCTACTAAGCCTAGTGAATGGTTCTTTTAAGATGAAATTCACTTTGAAAATCATCATTTTTGGGAAATCAATCACATGCCAACACTCGCATTATAACTCATGCACAGTCAAAGATATAATCATGCAACCAGTAATCTTTATCCCAAAAGCTACACATAGCATTCATATCATATCATCAATCAATACAATCATCTATGGAAACTTTCCTATGACCCCAATTCCCGCCAATGTGCACATTGACCATTTTATTTATCCCGCTAGCAATGCTTAGGTACTTGACCATATTTCCCGCCGGTAGTCACCGACTATTATTTCTCGCCGACCGAAGCTGACCAATATTTCTCACCGACCGAAGCCGACTATTTTTCCCGCCAAGCACCTTTTGTTAAGCATGCTAACTATATCCCGGGCATAATCTCAGTTTCCACAGTCACACATAAACAATATCATGGCAATCATCCTATCATCAAAAGCATTGATTTTGCATTTACATATGCATATAAACCTACATCATAGTATAAAGCTAAGTAAATACTCATAATATGCATTTATATACTAAAGTTGTATAACATTCGGCATGCGTACCAAAGTTATATAATACTCATAATATATCAAAGTTATATGGCAATCACAGTACATATCCAAGCTATAATAACACTCCTACTATGCATTTATTTATCAAAGCAACCTAACACTCACCTTAATTGCTTAGGAGCCTTTCTAATAGTTCCCTTTTCTACCTCGGGCTTCCTTTTTACCCCTAGAATCCATATCCAAATTATAGCTTAGATTAATCATAGTTCTAAACCTTATTTTGAGATACTTCCTTCTACAAAACTATTCTAAAATGTCTCAAGAAGCTTACCATAAAATCTTAGCTCATAACTCTTCATGTTTTAGCCGGAATCATCCAAACATCAAGACTAGTTCAGCTTACCCGATAGCTCGACCCCTCTGTCTTTTCCTCATTCTCCAGCCCAATTCCTTAGAGCTTCTTCTCCGGTAGCCTCACCATGAAAACTAGACTCTCTTATCTTTCAGATGGCTTTGGGCATCAAATGCTCGAGTAGATTGGGAGATCTTCTCGTCTTAAGTTGATGCATTCTCCTCCACCTTCACTGTCCAATGCACTCTACTCTCCCCCTCTCTTTACGAATTTTATGATTTGTGACTTGAAAATGAAATCCCAAAGGCTCTATTTATAGGGGTCTAAACATCCTATGGTGTTGACACCACCTACTTGGCTGCATGGCCAAGTGGTTACTTCTCCCCTCATCAACGCAAGCTTACCTTACTTTGGCTCAAGGTGTTCTTTCCATACGCATCCACCATAATTTCTTAGGGTTTAAGAATTTCTCTTAATAAGACACCTAATTTTGGTTGACGTTGGCCCTTACGTCTTCAATCTTTGTTTGTATTCAATTTAGGGTTTTCAATGTATAATCTATAAGAACGTGGCCAAAGTCAATGCATAAATTCCCGATCGTTCGATGCACAGGCGGTTTCCTTCGATCATGTGGGCATGATGTTCGAATGAGGCATTCAGGTTGCTCTCGCTTTCTCTGCTCTCACTCTCTCCCACTTTCTCACTGGTCTCGCTCTCTCCAACTTTCTCGCTCAAACTCTCGCTCTTCTCCAATCTCGCTCTCTCTGCCATTCTCTCACTCAAATCAATCTCGCTCTCTCCCATTCTCTCGCTGCCTCCACTCTCGCTGGTGTCGCTCTCTCCACTCTCATTCTTTCCAATCTCGTTAGCTACTGTGAATATGGTTTATCTCCGTGCAACTTCCACACGAATTTTCCCAAATAATTTTCTATATTTTCCTCAGTTCTTCAATCCTTTCTTCACTATTTAGGATTTAAGTCTTCAAGGTTTTCTCTTCTTTTTATCCTTTTAGGATCCTCTCTACTCGTACTCCAGGATCAAATATGGTTATCGTAACTATAATACCTAACCATTATAGTTTACATTCACTCTTAATAATTGTTGATCCACAGAAGGTGACAATTATTACAGTTATAATGACAATTGTAAAATTATTAGATTATTTACATAACATAGGATTTAACTTTCTCCTAATTAACCCCTTAATCACTTACTTAAGTAGGAAAATGGAGATCCGAATTTCATAATCCATTTCTGGAGTTCACTTTGATATTGACCAACTGTACAAAACTCATCCGAAGGGGGACGCTTCCAGGGCAACACGAGGGCGTACAAAATGATCTCACGTGTGAACCAATGACAGAGACCATAGGATGTGTTAACACACACCCTTCACTCACTTACTATAAATACTCTATCCGTCCACCTTGATATTGACTCATGAAAACACCATCCTAAGGGGGATGCATCTAGGGCATCTCGAGGCCAAGCATGAATCTCACGGTGTGAACATACAGGGAGAAACGTGAGTGGAATCATTGACATATCTAATATGCCTCCTCCTCCCACTGAGTATTTTATAACCTAGGGTTTAGCTTACTTAGAAAAAACACGACTAAGGATTTTAACTAAGGGACTTTTAGATTTTTCCAAGAGTAACTTTTACCTTGGATAGTTGAACAACTTTTGATCATCATCCATTAAACTCTTTAACGGAGTCTTTGACCAAATCGTCGCATGCTTGTTGAAAATCTATCTAATTCACCTTTCTAGGTAGGTTCCTAGGTAGGGGTGTTACGTTTCCGTCAACTTAAGAACCCCAGCCTAGCCAGAACCTGCCTTAGACAAAAGGTCCCTTATAGATAGGTTTACAACAAATTTAATCTTTTATTCCAACCAATTTAATCCTATTAAACCGATTTTAAAAGAGTAATCTAGGTTACTAAACTCTTTAGAACCACTTGAACTTAGGTCTATCTCAATCCAATTTTGAAACTTTTAAAAACTTGAGTTCACCCTAAGTCTACATGCAACTCTGAATTATTGATTTTAGGTCTAATTTCCTTTATAACACTTATAAACGGGAACAACCACAATGCTAAGCTAACACATGCAAGGCATTCATAACGATTATAAACAGCCTAAGTGTCATGCTCAATGCATTGTCCATTCATTGCTACTTCTTTTGTATAACACTTATACAAAACAGCAATAAAACAAACAAAACATGCTTCCATTCACCCTTAGACTATAACAATTATAATAAAAGGATGATGCATGATAATGCTCAATGCATGCAAAATATAACTCTTATATTTCATGATGCATGCGCATGCTTTCAAGTAATTTCTTCATGCAAGATTATAACATTTATAATACATGATGTATGAATAATTGCACAACCTAAGGTGGGTTTTTAACTATATGACAAACACTTTGGCATATAAGCACCATACATCACATGTATAAGCAATCAAAGTTGATGAACCAGGTAAAATTGCCTTAAAACACAAAAGGGAAAGCTAACTATTACAAAGACAAGGAGTCTACAGTTCAAACAGGCAAACCGAGTCTTGGACCGCTCGACAAATCATCGCTTCTCCAACCATCCACCGTGTACTAAGCACCCCGCGATTGTCTACACGATAAAACAAACCCTTCGTTCTATCACTTACCAGTGCTCCCAGAGTTAAACGATCGTTTAGCATTACTATACGATCATCTAAAAAAATCCAAACGATCGTTGAGATTTTACTACACGATCATGTACCTTTACTAAGCGATGAAGCCTGAAGCAAACGATTGCTTAGTGCATTCCGCACAATGCCCGCCTTTCGCGATCGTCTAAGCAACTACAATGTCGTGAAGCACCATCGCCTAAGCGATCGCTTAGCTAGCATCTCTATATCGCATACGCGCGATCGCATAGGTAGTAACTAAGTGATGAAGCTTGCTAACTACACGATCGTCTAGCGCACGCCTTCTGCTAAACGACGAGCATTGCATGCTCCCACTACGATCGCCTACCTCCAGCGTCTACGCGATCGTGCAACCAACACTATGCGATATAGTAAACGATTTACCCCATCGCTTAGCATTAGCTAAATAATCGTTTAGAAAATTCTACACGATCGTCTAGAAAAAAATATCTAAACGATCGCTTAGTTAAATCCCAACGATCATTTACCTGAGGCTACATGACCTGACCAACGTTTGATCTTCTTCTTCGTTGAGAACTGCATCGCCATGCGTCGAAGCTTCATCACGAACGACTCGACGAACTCAAACTTTTCAAATTACAGACACGATTGCAATGTTAATTTCGCCCAAAAACACAGGGGCCCTTACAATTAACACTTTGTAATATCAAAAGCTTTAACAAAAAGGCAATTTAAACCCGAAATGTTCATCAAATTCATCCAAAAATGTAGAAAACGGTTAACCACAAATGCAGAAACCCACCGCGACTGTGAAAAGCATTCAATTTAGATCTGTAATTTGGAATATCAGAGAACCTAGTTCTGATACCAATTGAAGGAAATCGGAATCGGGATTTCCATGAGCAGCAGAATAAGATTATTCCAAATTACAATCATGAATTAACATATATTTACAGTCGACTTCAAAACAAACGGTTATCAAATATTTCCAGAAATTACAGCATAAACAATTGTAACCAAAATTTATAATTCCTTTATTATACATGCACTGTGATGATAGATCTTATGCTACCAGCTCATGTTGCCATAAACTTGTTGACTATACGAATGGAATGTTGTCTATCTATTGCACTGATGAATGAATGAATGATGCTCTGTATATATGCGCTCAAGTGCTTTGTGATAAAGATAATTTTATGCGATACTACGTCTAAGTATATGCATTGATAGTAATATGCTCGTAGTATGCGATGAAGTAGTGCATGTCACAACTTTCCTTGTGCTAAAACCAAGTATAATTCCAACTCAAGTTTCTAAGAATGATCTGAGGTCGAACACGGGGATTTTTTTTCGTTAAATGTGATACTTATGTGATACATGCGACCGGTTTTAATAATGAATAAAGAATGTTGGTATGTAAAGAAACATAAATTGCGATGAAAGTGAAAATGCGTTGATAAAGTAAAGTAAAAATGTGTTAGTAAAGTAAAGTCCTAAGCTACTATGATACATGATACAAGATACCTGATACATGATAATGAGGTCGAGAACTGACTGTGAAGTTGTACAAAAGTGTCGATGAATGCGATGGCAAGTCTTATGAATGAAGCAAAAAGAGAAAGAGTGAAGAGTAAAAACATCACAAGTTTTTCAATCATGTTAAGGACACAACTAAGGTTCTGCTTTCCTTTAGCGTACACCTCTCAATGATCGGCCATGTTCCCATATGTCTATGGTGAAACAGAGATGAACGTGATGAATGCAAGGTTGTTTCCATCTCTGAAAATACTTCTAGCTTTAGTTAACGCACTCTTCTAACCTTCTCTTGATAGGCGGAATAACATCTTTACTTCTGCTCTGACAGGTGAAGATGTCGTCGAGCATGCTTTAGCTAAACTTAATTGATTTCTTAACACAAATTAACTCACTCGCTTAATTCTCACTATTTACCCCGGGGATTAAGAACACATCATAGAGAAAATGGATTATGAATGTATGGAAAGAGACAGAGTGATGATAATGGTGACGATGATAACATTTAATTCTAAAATTAAGCGTTTGATACATATTGTGAATGACGGATTAAAAAAATATGAATACAGAGGATGAAATAGGAAATAGAAACAAATATGGAAAGAGTGTCAACGTCTTGTCACAGATCCCAATCGAAGAATTGTGCTTGCCGGCGTGTGGATGTGGTGGAGAGGAAAGCTTCCCTATCAGGCTTACGTTCCCGGTAGAATTGACCTTTGCAGTTTCAACTTCGGGGATCGGAAGAATTCCTTGCTCGGAGACTCACCTCTCGTCCTTGTCTCGTAGTCTCCCGGATTTACTCTGGATAGTCGCTTCAGACCAGCCTCTCTCTCAGTATCAGTATATGCACGTCTTTATGTATACATGTATATCTTTCAGCGAATTTGAATAAGCTATTTATAGGCTATACCTTGGCTCTTTGAATTTGTGGTCCTCACTATATAGTTATGGTAGTTTCTGAAATGGCGAAATGGAAAATTCCTTCTGTTACGCAATCAACTCGTCAGAAATGCACAACTAAAAGCTGTACATTTGTCAGAATCTTCTGCAAATGCATTGCTCTTCACATCTTCGATCTATCACCGCATGCGGTGTTGTTTTTGATAACCACATGCGGTTGAAATTGCATTGATCGCTAAGCTCAGGATCGATTATCGCATGCCCCGTTATTGCATTGATCATCTCTTCATTCTAGATTGATGGGCGCAATGTGACATAGATGCATTGTTTATTTTGTCTTTGAGCCATGAACGCATGCGGTGACTGATTTCTTGCAAAATAGAGATTGAAACATTCTATTCTACCATCGCAATGGTGTTAGTGGGTGTATTTACGACATATCATAATTTTCGTATTTCTTAGCCAATTTGTATACTATCGACGCAACTTTCCTCTCTTTTTGTTGCAATATCTAAATAAAACAGTATAAATAACTTGTATTTCTACAAGTTATCACACCCCCAAATTTAGATATATGCTTGTCCTCAAGCATATCTTCAACTCAGGAAATTTTGCTCACTGTGTCGATTGGTTGCTCTGAATGCTCCACCTATACAACATTACTTAACAACACAATTTCCTTCTATCCTTTAATAATTCATCAACATGCTCTACTTTATTCTTTTATACAACAAACCTCTACCCAAAAATTCCCTTCTTGTTTTGAGAAGAATGTTTACCTTTTCTTGCAAAAACAATTAGGTGCGTCTTTATGCGGTGGTCTGGTTTGCGTCATTTTATTAGAGACTGTTGATCATGGTTACACCCTTCGTTTTGGCTTGCTCCCATGGGTGTCATGCGAACATCCAACTACGGTTGTGTGCCAATCTCAACTTCAACTCTTGATTTTCAGCTAAGTTTTACTTTTGCTGGTCAGAGGAGTTGTCTCTTATACTCTTATTTTTCTCTCTTTTTTTTTCTTTTCTTTTCATATTATGTCGATCTTGGAAACCCACCTTCATTTTGGCTTGCTCCCATGGGTGTCATGTGAACATCCAACTACGAGCAGGTTCCTTTCACGACTTAACTCTTATCAGGTTAAGGTTTTCCCTTAAGCTGACATTGGAGTTTGTACGAATTTTTTTTTATATATAATAATGAACGCATTTTCTTAATGATAACCGCATCTACACAGACCTTCCCCACCCCCAAATTTGGAGATGCGCAAGGTCCTCATTGCGTTGTTTTGGACAGAATAGATAAAACACTTAGTCAAAATTTTGAAAAGAAGGTTGGAGCAGAGTTTTGAAGTATAAAAGGCAAAGCAGTGCTATTGCTATGAATTATCTAAGTGTTAGTCAGAAAGTACAAAGTATGAGAAATGTTGCTAAGAGGATGCATACTACTCATCATGGCAGCGCAATTAATAACGCAAAATATAAGATAAAGAACATCGCAATAATTGACAAAGGATGATAAGTAAAGAGGCTAACGCATACGGAAAGAATAGTTACTCAGTTGTATTAAAATTAACCAAGTATACGAAGAATTACAAATACGCAATACAAAATTTAAGTATGTACAAAGAATCAAGGTATAGCTTCTATACATAAAAATAATGAAATGAATTTATCCTTTGTATTTAATTTGGATGGGTGCAAGGTTAAAGATTAACGCAGTGCATCTGTTACCGCAAATGCATATTTGAAGAGGACAGGCAACAATGCATGCACTAGCATAACACACCCCTCAACTCGGCGCATTTCTGGAGGACGAGCGCACGGCATTTCTACTGGCGCAACACTACCTCGACATAGTGCATTTTCGCTAAGGACGGGTGCAGAATACATATGCGCACAACACACCCCTCAACGCAATGCATTTGTGTAAGATGGACGCAAAGTGTATCTTGTTGGCACAAGATGCACACATCATCGCAATGCATACCGATTTTTATTTTTCTTTTTAATTCATCAAAAACACAAGTCGATAAGACTTGGCGGTGTTCATTTTCTTTTAATTCCATCATTCACGAAAATTTAAAAACCACACAACTAATGCAGAAAAGTAAGGAACTTAAACAAATCATGGAAATAACACAGTTGAATGAAACTGAAAGTAAACTCATGAAACAGTAAAGGCTATTCTAGTAAAAAGTAAAACGCAATGCAGAAAACCGTAAAGGAAAGCTATAAAGGCGATTAAACATAAATATAGGGATGCGGATTGAAAGAAGTTTTTCAGAGTTACCACAATAGCATCCCCGCAAGCAATCATTCTTGCTTGCCTAAGTCGATGGTCTCCATGCGTCGTTCCACATTTCCCCAAAAGTAGGGCTTAATTCGTTGACCATTGACTTTGAACGCATTGCTCCCATCTTCAATTGTTAGCTCCACTATGCCATGGGGAAAGATAGTCTTCATGCGGAATGGCCTAGACCTGCGGGACTTCAACTTCCCTGGAAACAATCGCAGACGCACATTAAACAGAAGTACCTGTTGACCCTCGAAGAACGTTCGGTTGTTTATGCGGTTGTCATGCCACTTCTTAGTTCTCTCTTTATAAAGCTTGGCATTTTCGTAGGCGTTCATTCGCCACTCGACCAGCTCGTTCAACTACAGCTTCTGAACATCCCTCGCGCTTGATAGATCAAAGTTCAGCTTTTTACTTGCCCACATTGCCTCGTGTTCCAACTCGAGAGGCAGATGACAAGCTTTTTCGAAGACTAGAGCATATGGGGACATGCCTATTAGAGTTTTGAAAGTAGTCCTATATGCCCACAATGCTTCATCGAGCTTAGATGACCAATCCTTCCTAGAGGTACTGACTACCTTTTCCAAGATGTCTTGATTTGTCTGTTAGAAATTTCTGTCTGCCCATTGGTTTGTGGGTGATATGCAGTTGCAACTCTATGGCTGACATTAAATTTGGTCAATAGGTTGGTGATGATGCGGTTGATGAAATTTGAGCCTTCATCGCTGATTAAGGCACGGGGCATTTCATATCTGGTGAAGATATTTTTCTTGAGGAATTTCGCCACCGTGGCCGCATCGTTTTTAGCGCATTCGATGGCCTCAACCCACTTTGATACATAATCAATTGCGACCAGAATGTATTGATGACCTTCTAAATGTGGAAATGGGCCTATAAAGTCAATTCCCCATACATCAAATAATTCAATTTCCAAGATTGAAGTCAAAGGCATTTCATTTCTTTTAGACATGTTCCCTGTTCTCTGGCATCTGTCACACTACACAACATGGGCATGGGCATCCTTAAATAGTGTTGGCCAAAAATAGCCACTCTATAGGACTTTTGCGGCGGTCCACTGCCCCCAAAATGTCCTCCATAATGGGACTCATGACAAAGCTCCAAAATGTGCTTAGCTTCATGCTCAAGAATACATCGACAAAAAATATGATCACGTCCAAGTCGATGAAAGAAGGGGTCATCCCAAAAATAAAATTTGACTTCATGTCTCAGCTTCTTCTTCTGCTGGTATGAGTAGTCTTCTGGTACTTGGCCGCAAACTATGGAGTTTACAATGTCCGCATACCATGGAACATTAACGCATACCGATATAAGTAGCTCGTCAAGGAATCTTTCTTCAATGTCTTTTTCTTTCGTTTGAACCTCGCAATTTTCTAGCCGTGACTGATGATCTGCGACTTGGTTCTCAGTGCCCTTCCGATCATTAATCTCTAGGTCAAATTCTTACAGGAGTAGCACCCACCTTATCAGTCTTGGTTTCGCATCCTTCTTCGTTATAAGGTATTTGATCGCAGAATGATCAGTATACACCACAACATTTGTTCTATTTAAGTATTATCGAAATTTCTCCAGCGCAAATACCACTGCGAGCATTTCTTTTTCCGTGGTTGTATAATTTTCCTGCGCATCATTCAACTTCTTGCTAGCATAATAGATAGGATGCAAAACCTTGTCCTTGTGCTGACTCAAGACTGCGCCCACTGCATATCCACTTGCATCACACATCAACGCAAACGGCTGCGTCCAATCCAGTGCATTCAGAATAGGTGCGGTGATGAGCGCATTTTTCAGCGTGTGGAATGCTTCAGCGCATGCATCATCAAAATTATATTCACGATCAATCTCGAGGAGCGCACTTAGGGGTCTTGCGATCTGAGAAAAGTTGAAGATGAATCTTCGATAAAACCCTGCATGTCCCAGAAAACTCCTAAGTGTTTTCACATTGACTGGTGGTGGTAACTTAGAAATTGCGTCGATTTTCGCTTAATCAATTTCCAATCCTGCCTTTGATATCTTGTGACCTAGCACGATTCCTTCTTCAACCATGAAATGGAATTTCTCCCAGTTCAGAATAAGATTCGTTTCAACACATCTCTTTAAGACTTTTTCAAGATTTGATAAATAGGAGTCATAAGTGTTGCCAAAAACTGAAAAGTCATCCATAAATACCTCGACTGACTCCTCCAAGAAATCTAAAAATATTGCCATCATTCACCTTTGGAAGGTACCTGGTGCATTACAGAGTCCAAATGGCATGCGAAGGAATGCAAATGTGCCGAATGGGCACGTGAAAGTTGTCTTATCTTGATCTTCTGGCGCAATCACAATTTGGTTATACCCTGAGTAGCCATCAAGAAAACAAAAGAATTCATTCCCAGCAAGTCGATCTAACATTTGATCAACAAACGGGAGTGGAAAGTGGTCCTTCTTTGTGGCCAGATTTAATCTGCGGTAATCCATACAGATTCACCATCCCGTAGTTATCCTTGTAGGAATTAACTCATTCTTGCTATTGGTGGCGACTGTCATATCCCTTTTCTTTGGAATGCATTGCATTGGGCTTACCCAGCTGCTGTCAGATATAGGGTAAATGACACCTGCATCAAGCCACTTCACTATCTCTTTCTTCACAACCTCCCTCACGACAGGTTTCAAACGGCGTTATCTCTCTATAGATCCAGTTTTTCCCTCTTCAAGACGAAACTTATGCATGCAATACGAGGGACTGATTCCTCGAATGTCTACTAAGGTCCATCCCAAGGCTTTTGCATTGTCCTTCAGGATCTGAATAAGTGCTTCCTCCTTTTCTTTGCTCATCGAGGCAAAGATTATAACCGGTAAAGTGTTATTGCCTCCTAAATAAACATATTTGAGGTGCACTAGCAACGGCTTCAACTCTAACATGGGTGGTTCTTCTAAAGATGGCTTAGTACGATGCGTTGTTCGTTCAGATATCTTAATTGTTTCAAAATCTGACTCAATTTGTATTACGGCACAATTTTTGTCCCACATTGCGCCGATCCCAAAGTTTTCTTCCTCTGATTCTTCTTTAGGCTCATGCCAATGTTCTTCATGCAGTTCTCCAACATATTGACAATTTTCCATATCAATCGGGTATTTCAACGCATTGAGAACTTGAACTTAAATTGTTGATCTTCGACCCTGATGGTTAGTTCTCCTTTCTGTACATCGATCAGTGCTCGCCCTGTTGCAAGAAATGGGCGACCCAAGATGATAGGCACTTCAATATCAGCTTCATAATCTAATATGATAACGTCTGCAGGGAAGATGAACTTATCCACTTGCACAAGTACATACTCTATTTTTTCCTCTGGATGTGTTATTGATCTATTGTACTATGATGCAAGCAAGGTTCAAGTCCATATCCTCGTTACTAGTTCCCCAGCAACGGTACCATAAACTTATAATGGCTAAAAGCTATGCAATGAGTCTTTATTTTCTTTATGTGATACTACTTCTAGATATGTGTTATTAACGAATATTCTTGTAGTATGTTGTGTGTTGTCACAAGTTTCCTTGCATTGAAACCAAGTATAATTTCACCACAATTTTCTCGGTGTGATCCGAGGTCAAACACAGGGATTGTTTTAGGTTTATTACGTTATATTTGTGATATATGCGACTAGGGGTTTTTTCAAATTAATAAAGGTTGTTTGTACAAGTATTTAAACATGTGATAAAGTAAAGTAAAGCAGTAAAGATGCGATAGTAAAATAAATTACGATAAAGTAAACCTAAGCTAAGATGATACAAGATACAGGTTTCATGATACAAGATACCGAGGTCAAAGTTGGTTGTGAAGATTATACAAAGATTGTGTAAAGTGGTGGCAAGTCTTATGTGCGGCGTAGAAAGAGAAAAAATAACTAATATAAACAGCACAAGTCCTTAATTGCGATAAAGATATAAGTACTGTTCTGCTTTTCCCTTGGCGTACACCTCTCGGTGATCGACCGCGTTCCCACATTTCTGTGGTGAAATAAAGACGAACGTAATGAACGCAAGATTGTTTCCATCTCTGGAAGTACTACTCGCTTTAGTCAACGAATTCTTCTAACTTTCTCTCGATAGATCAAAATGACATCTTCACTTCTGCTCTCACAGGTGAAGATGTCGTCTAGCATGCCTTAGCTAAACGCATTTATCTCTTTAACACATATTAAGTTACTCGTTTAATCCATATTAATTACCAAGGTATTAAGAAAACTTCATGGAGAAAACGATTAATGGAAGAACGGAGATAGATAGAGAAGTGGAAATGGAAAGGATTAAGACATTTAATAACACTATTAAATGTCTGATATATGATTTGTGAATGAAGAGATTAAGAAGATGAAATACAGTTGATGAATAGAGTTAGAAATAAATACAAATTAGCGCCAACGTCTTGGCGCCGATCTAGATGAAGATTTTCTTGTCGACATGGATGGATCGTGTGGAAGGATGAGCTTCCCTCTCATGCTTGCTCAACCGGTAGCAGGGATCTAAGCACAGAGCTTCACGGCAGAGATCTGGCCAAATCGCATTGAGACTCACCTCTCAGCCTTGTCTTTTTTCTTCCCGGATTTCTTCCAATCAATACTCAGCTCAGCCTCTCTCTCTGTAATCTAGCATCAATTAGCCCTCGTATCAAGTATATCTTCTCTGAAATCTATGGAGGTATTTATAGGTGAAAAGCTTTGACTCTTGCCTTGTGGACCTCACTTATTGTTATGGAAATTTCGAAGATGGTGGGATAATTACTCCTTCTGTTATACAATCAGACCGTCAAATATGCACAACGGTTAGTTGTACACGTGTCACAATCCTCCGCGTTTGCGTTGCTCAGCTGCATCTTTCGATCGTGTGCTTGCATGCGGTTTTATTTTTATTACTGCATACGGTTGAAATTCAGCTCGGGATCGACTTTCACATTGCGTCGTCATTGCGTTGATCATCTCTTCATTGTGGTTTGACGGGCGCAATGTAACAAAGATGCGTTATTTAGTTTCTCGTTGAGCTTTGATCGCAAGCGGTGACTTGGTTTCCTGCAAAATAGAATAGAAATATCCTCTTCTACCATCTTGATGATATTAGTGGGTGTAATTGCAATAATTTATAATTATTGTATTTCTGAGCTAATTTTCATACAATCGACACATATTCCTTCTCTTTTGGCCGCAATATCTAGATAACGCAGCATAAATAACTTGTATTTCTAAGTTATCACACCTCCAAATTTGGATATATGCTTATCCTCAAGTATATCTTCTACTAAGGCAATAAAGCTCAATTCCCCTCTTATATTTTTGCGTCGATTGGCTGCTTCGAATGTTACACTTAGGCACATCACTTGACATCGCAATTTCCTTCTATCCTTGTTAATTCTTAACAAGCCCTACTTTATTCTTCTATATAACAAATTTCTGCTCAAAAATGCTTTTCTAGTTTTTATAAAAATGTTTTCTCTTTCTCTGTCAAAACAACTTAATGCATCTATATGCGATGGTCAAATTTTGCGTAATTTATTAGAGATTGTTGGTCATGGTTACATTCTTCGTTTTGGCTTGCTCCCACGGGTTTCATGCAAACATCCAACTACGGTTGTGTGCCAATTTCAACTTTAACTCATGATATTCAAAGGAGTTGTCTCTTGCATTCTTTTATATTTTTTTTTCTTTTCATTTTCATACTGCGTTGTTCTTAGAAACCCACCTTTGTTTTGGCTTGCTCCTACAGGTGTCATACGAACATCTAAGTACGAGCAAGCTTCTTTTACAACTAAACTCTTATCGGGTTGGGAACATTTTTTAGGTTTCCCTTGCGCTGACATTGGAGTTTTGCATAAATTTTTTTTTTTTTTTTGGAAATGAATGCATTTTCTTAATGACCGTATATTCTTGATCTTATCTGCTCAGACCTTCCCCACCCCGAAATTTAAAGATGCGCAAGGTTCTCATTGCGTTGTTTGGATAGACTAGACAAACACTTAGAAGAAAATTTCAGAATGAAAGTTTGAGCAGAACTTTGAAAGATAAAAGGTAAAGTACTGCTAACTAAGAATTAACTAAGTGTTAGTCAGAATTTACAAAGTATGGAAAATGTTTCCAAGTATAAACATATATTACATCATGGCAGTGCAATGAAGAACGCAGAAATAGAAGATCAGAATATTGCAAATATTGACAAAGGATGATAAAGAAAAAGGGTACAGGCAAAAAGGAGTGAATATATACTCAATTGTATTGAATATTAACAAAGAATACAGAGAATTAAGAATTAACACAATACAAAAATTTTCGCCTGTACAAAGAATCAAAGAATTTCGTTAACTTTAGAAAAAAAAATAATGAATTGAAATATTGCAGAATGGCCGCATAAAAAAAATGTGAGGATTATTGCTGAGGAGCAAGAGGATCTGACAAAGGGTTTGGAGGCGGTACTAAGGGAGCTTCATCAAAATTCAAGTGCTACCTGAGATGCAGCGGCACCATCGGATCATGAAGATATGCGGTGAGAAAATTGAAATACTCCTGGTTGCGCTCCACAATCTGTCATTGGTGTCGATGGACCTTATAAATATTGTGCTGCATGTTGATCAACGCCTCCCTTGATGTGGCAGCACTGCGCTTTATATCATCGATTTGCTCCATTACCACCTCAAATCTTTGATTGTAGAAGGCTTGCTGTTGAGCAAAAAGTTGATGTTGTTGAGAGAGAAGGGACCGTATTTCGGCTAACTCAGCAGCCAGGGAGGTGATGGAAGGTTTTGCCTGTGATGTTTCGCCAGCATCGTTTTGGGGTTGGGTAAAGGTGCCTTCACCCAAATCATGTGGGTCATCAACTTACGGCGATGGGAAGAGGGGTTGCGATGAGGATGCTGAGTGTGAAGTTAGGGCTGCTGGGTAATCAGTTGGAGAATTGGAAACGAGGAGAAGATTGGTGATGTGTTCATGGAGTGGAGAAAAAGGTTGTTCAAGTGGGCTTGGAGGGCTTAGAGGGCAAATTACCAAGGGCAAAGGGTCCAAAGGTTCTGGATCATGCATTGGTGACTCTTGGACCTTTTCTTTTCCCTTGTCTTCTCTGCGTTGTCTCTTAGGCTTTGGTTCCTGCGGCGCATTGAAATCAATTGTGGGCCTCTTTAAGGGTAGCTCAAGGTAATGTGGGGAGTCTTTGAGGAGCAACCTCAAGATCTTTATATTGATGAGGTCGTGGAATTTAGGTATAGGCTCTTCATCAATGCCTATGCCCGTTGTTAGGCACAGACTTGAAACAGTCCACGAAAAGAAGTACTGCCCTCGGATGTGCCCCACCAGTGCTCTGAGTTGTCTTGCGATCAGTTGCCCTACGTCAATTGGAATGCTGTGTGCGATGCAGTATGCGGCCATGACTCGATCCCTTGAAATCGTCTTATCATGCGTTGTTGGGATCATCCGCTTCTTGACCAAGTAGACCCAAAGCCTTCCCTCTGGAAGCAAGGACTTGGATGCCAGGGTGCGGATGCCTTTGAGTGAAACCGACCACTTTGTGCCCGGTTGCGTTAAAACTCTCAGCACATCTTCCATTTGTTGCTCGTGGGGTCATCAATAATTTTGTTCCCTAGTGCATCTGGGTTATCCTTCATTTGGTATATCTCATTGATGTCCTTTGCACTGAAGGACATCGTTTCTCCTTTGAAGGTCACCGCATCCCTGGTTCTGTGTAGACGCCCGCGGTAGAAGTTCCTCACTACCTGTGGCACAATAATGGCTGGGCATTGGCAAAAGGTGTCCCAGCCATGTTCCACAATCACACTTGTGATGAGGTCAGGTAGTGGTGTTGGCGCAGGATAGAAGCCCATCTCTATCAGTATGTCATCATTCTCTTTTCTCTTCGATGGATGCTTCTTTGCCAACACGAGCTTGCTACTTTCTGTGATTGCCTTGCCCTTTTCTTTGGCCAATGCAAGGCAGGCTACTTGCCTTTACATCTTCTCCTGCTCTTTGCGTTGTTCCTTCTTCTCGCGTTCTGCGAGTTCTTTACCCTTCTTCTTCTGTAAGCGCCGCCTATTAGCTTCGCGCTTCTTCTCTTTCTGTTCTTCCAATCTTCTCTCCTCTTCTCCCTTCTTCTTTTTCTCTTCCTCTTCCTTTTCTCTTTCTTCTTTCTTGAACTCTTCTACAAATTGCTTGGAGGCCAGCAACAGACGTTGTACCTCCTCGCGCTGCCTTATCACTTCGAGCCTTGCAATCTCATTATTACAGCGCATTTCCTCATCTTGCAGTCTTCTTCTGCGATTTCCTTCTGTCATGATGAGTTTTGCATGCTCCATTTTCTCCTTTTTCTCCTCCTCTTCTTTTCTCCTTCTATCTTTCTCCTCTAATGCGATGATCAATCTTTGAGGGTCAACAGTAGACTCTTGCGGCTCATTCTCCCTGCGACACCGCATCAGGGGAGTACCTTCTCCTTCTTCACCTTCGCCGATCACAACCACTTGCATTGTTTAAGGTTGTGCCGACTCCATCAATTGGGTTGTTTCCCCCCTGTCCTCCCTTACGGAGGTTGATTCTCCATTCTTTTCAGGGTTCGCAGCCCTCTTCTTCTTTTCTTCTTCTTTTCTTCTTCTTTTCTTAGGCGTCTTTCTTCTCATCAGCGCATTCTTCTTTCTTCTTTCTCTTTCTTCCTTTCCTTCTTGGCCTCCTCATCTTCATCATCATCCTTCTTTTCTTTATTCTTTTTCTCCTTGCGATGATGAGAAGAATCGGCCTTTCCAACCTTTCTCCCTTTGCTTTTCTTCTTCTTCTTTTTCTCTTCAACTACTTCTGGTTGCGTCTCCACTACAACCTCATCCATCGTAACCTCAACCACCGCAATTTTGGAGGTTCTGTCATAGGTTTCTGCATTGGCAGTCACCTCAGAAGTCTCTAAGGCCAGAGTTCCTCTTTCAACCATCTCTTCAGCCACTGCCACCGTCACCTCCTCTGTCGACAATGGTTGGTTTACAACCCCTGCCTCGAGTAATCCTCCTCCCTGCTCCAGATTTCTCAGAATGTTACCAAACACCTCCGAGTCATCGCGTCTCTTCTTCTCACTCTTAGTTGAGATGGCAGGAGTTGGAATTGGGGTGCTCTCAGTGCTTTGCCCCTCTTGAACTGAGGAGGTCTGACGGTTAAGGGGTTTCTCCGGGTTCTACCAGCGATTCTAGGGACGGTGTGAGGTTGGGCAACCAGACAGTGACTGGCAGCAAGGAACACTTCCTCTCGCATGAAGATTTGGTCAGTGGAAGGAGTTGAGGTTGAAGCAGAAGGTTGGGAAGCTTGGTCGGCCATGGATGATAAGCTTGGGAGAATTGGAAAGGTTGCTAGGGTTTCGGAGAAGAAGAAAGCTCTGTATGTTGGGCGCTAGGGTTTTCAGTTTGCAAATGAGGTAAAGAGTTCACAGACGGGGAAGGGTTCCTATTTATAGGTTGGGTCGTAGTGGGCCCAATGTGATTTTTTTGTGGCGACAAGGCTCGAGACACTCAAAAGGCCCATCGTTCGAACTTCCTTCATTTATGAGATTTTAGAAAAACGTCCTTTCGTCTGTAGAGTCATCATTTCTTTGGAATACGAAACGATTGGACTTCTCAAATTGCAAAAAGAATTTTCTTTAATGTTTTATTCGAATGGATGCAAGGTAAAGATTAACGCAATGTGCTCACCAACGCAACTATATCTTCGAAGAGGATGGGCAACAACGCATGCATCCCCACAACACACCCCTTAACTAAACACATTTCTGGAGGATCGGGTGCACGGCATTGCTACCAGCGCATCACTACCTCGACATACTGCATTTAGCTAAGGACGGGCAAAGGATACACATGCGCGCAACACACCCCTCGGCTCAACACATTTGAGTTGGGTGAACGCAAAGCGTATCTTATTGGTTTAAGATACATCCATTATCGCCTTGCATACTGGTTGTTAATTGTTTCATTTTATTTATTTTTTCATCAATGCAAGTTGCTATGAATTGTGGCAATAAATTATTCTTTATTTCTCATTCATTCACCAATTAAGGACTAACGCATTAATTACAGAAAAGTTAAAAGAATTAAAGATGGTACAGAAATAAATGCAAGGAAAATAAATGAAGAATAAATTCATAAATTCATGAAATGCATTAAATGAAGAAGTAAAGACAAAATTCAGGAATTCAATAAGATAGAAATTTAAAGAAGGCATTTAAACATAGATGTGAGATATAGACCGGAAGATGTGTTTCTTTGAATGAGCGCAATCCACATCTCTGCAGGCGGTCCAGCTTGCCTGCCCAATGTCCTAGGGACATTGCTCCTTTCCATTAGATCCCGAGGCTTCTGAGTTGCTGGGCAACGTACCTAGTGTTCTATTTCTCAGCTCAGATGTCAGTTGGCCCACTTGGATCTCTAAATTCTGAATTGAAGACACCTGCGCCTGCATTACTGCGTCATTCTTATCCATGTATTGTTTCAGCAGGGCCTCCAATGAGCTTCCAGAGGTGTTTGAAGATGAGGGCTGCTGGTTATGCGATTGCCTTGGTTGCCCCTGGTTATGGTGAAAAGGAGGGTTCCCTCGACTGCCACTTTGATGGTTGATTGGCCCCCCTTGGTTAGGATTACCTCCCCAACCAAAGTTAGGATGGCTCCTCCAGCTAGGATTGTAGGTGTTGCTGAAGGGGTTGCTTTGGATGGAGGATACTTGCTGGAGATTCGATGGGCACATTTCTGCTACATGAGCCCCTCCACAATTAACGCAACTTATTGCGGCCACTTGAGTCGGCATAGCAGGTTGCGCTGATTGTTGGGAGACGGCTCCTTGATTGATTACCATCGATTGAAGGATCGAGGTCACGCGGCAATCTGAGTGGCCAGTGTGGTCATTGTCTCCACAGGGACAATGGCAGTTTCGTTCTTTCTTCTTGCGGCACCTCGGCCTCCATAGCCATCATCAATCCAATCATCCATGTTCCGTGATATGCGGTCAAGGATGACCTTGGCCTCTGTATACGTTTTGTCTATAAAATCTTCTACCGCGGAGGCGTCAACAATAGCCTGCGTCGATCTGTTCAGGCCGTTATAAAAGGTCTCCACCAAAATGCAATCGGGGATCCCGATATGCGGGCAGTTTTTCCCCAATCTTCTAAATCGCACCCAGGCGGTGCTCAGGATCTCATTTTCTATTTGCTCAAAGTTCAGCACGTCCTTCCGTTGCCTTGTGTTGACGGCCGGTGGGAAGAACTTCTTCATGAATTGCTCCACCAGTTGGTCCCATGATGTAATCTCGTTTGGCTCCAATGAGTGAGCCCACCTCTTGGCTTCGTCCCTCAAGGTGTATGGGAAAAAATACAGTCTAATTCTTTTTGAGGTAACGCCAGGTAATAAGAAGTTTCCGCACATTTCGACAAAGCTGGTCAAGTGGGCATGCGGGTCTTCACCTTGCAGACCCTCAAATTTCCCTGCATTTTGGATCATTTGTAACATGACCGATTTTATTTTGAACCTTGAGTTCTCCTCAACAGTAGGCCTCGAAATCCCAAGAGAAAAGTCGTACAGGTTAGGTGCTGCATAATTCCTCATGAGAATGTTGCGATCAGCAGCCAGGAACACAGGATCCTGTGCTGGTCGAATAGCCCCTTGATTTACTACGGGAACCGCATTGTCATTATTATCTGCCATACTCACTGCTTTCTTTCGCCTTATCTAATTCTGACGTGCCCATGCGCGAAAGGTACGCTCGATCTCAGGGTCAGCTTCGAATTCTAGTTCAGCACCAATACTCATAAACTGTCAAACTGCTCTTCGCGTTGAACAGACAGTACAACGAGATTTGTCCTGCAAGATACCACAAACATACTCAAACAATAAACCATTAACCAATCCCCAGCAACAGCGCCATAAACTTGTAACGCAAAAAAATGTACTATGATGCAAGCAAGGCTCAAGTCCATGTCCCCATTACTAGTTCCCCGACAATGGTGCCATAAACTTGTAATGGCTAAAAGCTATACAATGAGTCTTTATTTTCTTTATGCGATACTACTTCTAGATATGCGTTATTAATGAATGTTCTTGTAGTATGTTGTGTGTTGTCACAAGTTTCCTTGCGTTGAAACCAAGTATAATTTCATCGTAAGTTTCTCGGTGTGATCCGAGGTCGAACACAGGGATTGTTGTAGGTTAATTGCGTTATATTTGTGATATATGCGACCAGGGGTTTTTTCAAATTAATAAAGGTTGTTTGTACAAGTATTTAATCATGCGATAAAGCAAAGCAGTAAAGATGCGATAGTAAAATAAATTGCGATAAAGTAAACCTAAGCTAAGATGATACGAGATACAGGCTTCATGATACAAGATACCGAGGTCAAGGCTGGCTGTGAAGATTATACAAAGATCGTGTAAAGCGGTGACAAGTCTTATGTGCGGTGCAGAAAGAGAAAAAATAACTAATATAAAGGTGCAAGTCCTTAATTGCGATAAAGATATAAGTATTGTTCTGCTTTTCCCTTAGCGTACACCTCTCGGTGATCGACCGCATTCCCACATTTCTGTGGTGAAACAGAGACGAACGTAATGAATGCAAGGTTTCTTCCATCTCTGGAAGTACTACTCGCTTTAGTCAATGCATTATTCTAACCTTCTCTCGATAGATCAGAATGACTTCTTCACTTCTGCTCTCACAAGTGAAGATGTCGTCTAGCATGCCTTAGCTAAACGCACTTATCTCTTTAACACATATTAAGTTACTCGTTTAATCCATATTAATTACCAAGGTATTAAGAAAACTTCATGGAGAAAATGATTAATGGAAGAACGGAGATAAACAGAGAAGTGGAAATGGAAAGGATCAAGACATTCAATAACACTACTTAACGTCTGATACATGATTTGTGAATGAAGAAATTAAGAAGATGAAATACAGTTGATGAATAGAGGTAGAGAATAGAGGTAGAAACAAATACAAATAAGCACCAACGTCTTGGCGTCGATCTGGATGAAGATTTGATTGCCAGTGTGAATGGATCGTGTGGAAGGATGAGCTTCCCTCTCAAGCTTACTCAACCGGTAGTAGGGATCTAAGCACAGAGCTTCACGGTGGGGATCTGGCCAAATCGCACTGAGACTCATCTCTCGGCCTTGTCTCTTTTCTTCCCGGATTTCTTCCGATCAGTACTCAGCTCAGCCTCTCTCTCAGTAATCTAGCATGAATTAGTCCTCGTATCAAGTATATCTTCTCTGAAATCTGTGGGGGTATTTATAGGTGAAAAGCTTTGACTTTTGCCTTGTGGACCCCACTTATTGTTACGGAAATTCTGAAGATGGTGGGATAATTTTCCTTCTGTTATGCAATCAGACCGTCAAATATGCATAATAGTTAGTTGTACACGTGTCACAATACTCCGTGTTTGCGTCGCTCAGCTGCATCTTTCGATCGTGTGCTCGCATGCAGTTTTATTTTTATTCCCACATGCGGTTGAAATTCAACTCGGGATCGACTGTTGCATTGCGTCGTCATTGCGTTGATCGTCTCTTCATTGTGGTTTGACGGGCGCAATGTAACAGAGATGTGTTATTCAGTTTCTCATTGAGCCTTGATTGCAAGCGGTGACTTGGTTTCCTACAAAACAGAATAGAAATATCCTCTTCTACCATCTTGATGATATTAGTGGGTGTAATTGCGATAATTCATAATTATTGTATTTCTGAGCTAATTTTCATACAATCGACACATATTCCTTCTCTTTTGGCCGCAATAACTAAATAAGACAGCATAAATAACTTGTATTTCTATAAGTTATCATTTATCGGCCAACTGTAACGTAATTGTCGTGGGTCTTGCATTACCGATATTTAACTTTTTGAAGATTGACAAGGGCATTAGGTTTATACTTGCCCCCAAATCACACAGCGCATTTCCAACTTTTTCCCCCTATTGAGCACGGCAATGTGAAACTCCCTGGATCTTTCATTTTAGTGGGGATGTTATTCTGAAAAAGCGCACTACACTCATATGTTAATGCGACCGTTTTAATCTTCCTTTTGTTGGCAAGTATGTCCTTGAGGAATTTCACATAGCTCGGCATTTGTTCCAAAGCTTCTATTAAGGGAATGTTGATATGTAATTGTCGGAGAACATCCAGGAACCTCTTGAATTGTTTACTGTCATCTTTCAGCCTTGATGGAAAAGGTGGAGGATCCTGCCGTACTTCTTGTTCAATTGGTTGTTCATTGAGGTCCTTTGCTTTTTGTGTTTTAGGAGCTGAAGGTTGCGGTGATTTTGAATTCACTCTTTGTAGAGGTATTTCCTTCTGAACTGGTGGTTCTATTGTTCGTGGTTGATTGGTCATCATTATTGATTACGTCTACTGGCCTTTCTATTGAATCCGATACTGGTGGCACGGGAACCGTTGTCTTGCCACTTTTCAATGTCACTGCTTGACATTGTTCTTTACTGCATGGTCCCGATGCTCCTGAGCTGCTAGGCAGCATACCAGGCACTTGATTCTTAAGTTCACTCGCAAGCTGTTCAATTTGTACCTCCAAATTTCTAACGAAGGATAACTAAAGCGAGAAGTACTTCCAGAGATGGAAGCAACCTTGCGTTCATTTACGTTCATCCCTGTTTCACCAAAGAGATGTGGGAACACGGCCGATCACCGAGAGGTGTACGCCAAGGGAAAGCAGAACCGTAGTTATGTCTTTAACACAATTAATAACTTGCGATGTTTATACTAGTTATCTTTTCTACTGCTGTTTCATACATAAAGACTTGTCACCGCATAACACGACCCTTTGTATAATCTTCACAGTCAGTTTCGAACTCAGTATCATGTTCCTGTATCTCGTATCATAATAGCTTAGGTTTACTTTTATCGCACTTTATTTTATTACCGCAACTTTACTTTACCACAATATTTTACTTTACCGCAATTTTAAATACTTGTACACACACACTCTTTTTATTAATTGAAAAACCCCCGGTCACATATATCACGAACGTAACGCATTAACTACGAAATCCCTGTGTTCGACCTAGGATCACTTCAAGAAACTTGCGTTGGAAGTATACTTGGTTTCAGCACAAGGAAACTTGTGACATTGCATAGCATACTACAAGCATTCCATTAATAACGCATACCTCTAGAAGTAGTATTACATAAAGTGTGCATGAGCAACAACACAGCATAAGATTACATTCTGCATATCAAGTTTACGGCGCCGTTGTTGGGGATTGGTAACAGTTATTGTTGAGTATGTTTGTGATATTTTGCAGGATAGATCTCTTTGTACTGGTTGTTTATCGCGAAGAGCAGTCTGATGACTTATGAGTACTAGAGTGATCTAGAAATTCTAAGGTGACCCATAGATCTAGTGTATTTTTCAAGCAAGAGCACATCAGGGCCGAATTAAACGGTGAAGAAGCATGGCTAATAATAACGAAGCACCCGCAGGGAATCAAAGGGAAAATTGGCCAGCGCAAGACTCCATATTTCTTGTTGCTGACCGCAACATTCCTATGACGAACTATGCGGCGCCGGATTTTTATAACTACTCTCCAAGAATTTTCAAGACCCATGGTTGAAGAGAATGTAAGCTTTGAGATACGACCGATTATGCTACAGATGATTCAGAATGTGGGGCAATTCGGAGGATTACAAGGAGAAGACCCGCATGCTCATTTGACGAGCTTTGTAGACATGTGCAGCGTATTCTCCATGCCTGGTGTAACTCAAGAAGGACTTAGATTATATCTTTTCTCGTACACACTGCGGGATGAAGCAAAGAGGTGGGCTCAGTCGTTAGAGCCAGATGAGATTAACGCATGGGACCAGTTGGTCGAAAGGTTCATGAATAGATTCTTCCCTCCGGTCATCAATGCAAGGAGACATAGGGATGTGTTGAATTTTGAACAAAAGGGTTGTGAAACTTTGAGCACCGCCTGGGTGCGATTCTGACAACTAGGGAAGAGCTGTCTACATATCGAGATCGATGGCATTCTAATGGAGATTTTTTACAATGGCTTAGACCAACCAACACAAGTAGTTGCTGATGCCTCCGCAGTAGGAGGATTAATGGACAGATCATATACGGCAGCAAAGAGCATCTTGGATTGCATCTCGCGACATTCAGATGAGTGGATTGATACCGGGTTCGAGGAAAGAGGTCTGAAGCAAGAGAGAGCAGAAGATGTCGTTGTGCCAATTGATTCAATGAGCACACTAGTAGACTAGATGACCATAATGACCTCGCTCCTTCAGACTATGGCTAATCAACAAAGACATCGCTCTCAAGGTTCAGCTCAAGTTAATGCGTTGACACACGTGGCCGCAATAAACTACGTTCAATGTGGAGAGGGACATCCAGCAGAAGTCTGCCAGTGGAATCAACAGCTCGTATACTCTGTCTACAATGAACCATTTGGCAACACCTACAACCCTGGTTGGCGGAATCACCCAACTTTGAGTTGGGATGGGAATCACAACCAAGGGAGCCACAACTTTCATTAGAATAGTTATCAAGGGAATCGAGGCAACCCTCCAGTCTTAATTAATCCGGACCATAGCCTAAGTAGTTCTCAAAGTATACCACCCTATGACCAACCGTTCTTATCTGATACCTTTTGCAGTACCTCGTCTCTGAACACGTCATTGAAACATTATATCAAAAAGAGCGAGGCAATTAGACAGTCGTAAGCTGCATCCCTTAGCGATTTGGAAGAACAGATTGAACAGCTTATGATTGAGTTGAAGAATAAAGTGCCTGGTACGCTGCTCAGCAGTTCAAGAGCATCGGGGCTGTGAGGTAAAGAGCAATGTCAAGCAGTGACATTGAGAAGTGGTAAGACAACAACCCTAGTGCCACCAGTACCAGATTCAATAACAAGACCAGCAAATTTAACTGTCGATGATGACCAATCAACCAATAGTGGAAAAATTACCAGTTCAGAAGTAAGTACATCTACAAGAGATGAATCTCATCAAGACTTGAATTCTAAATCAATGCAACCTCCAGTCATTACAGCACAGCAAGCATAGGACCTCAATGAATAGCCAAATAAACAAAGAGTACAGCGGGATCCTCCATCTTTCCCGTCCAGGCTGAAGAAGAAAGATGATAGTAAGCAATTTCAAAGGTTCCTGAATGTTCTCCAACAATTACACATCAATATTCCCTTAATAGAAGCTTTGGAATAGATGTCGAGCTATATAAAATTCCTCAAGGATATACTTGCTAACAAAAGAAAGATCGAGGAGAATGAAACAGTTGCGTCAACATATGAATGCAGTGTGTTGTTTCAAAACAACATTCCCACCAAAATGAAAGATCCTGGGAGTTTTACATTGCCTTGCTCAATAGGAGGGAAAAAGGTCGGAAACGCACTATGCGATCTAGGGGCGAGTATAAATCTAATGCCCTTGTTGATCTTCAAGATGCTGAATATCGGCAACGCAAGACCAAGCACAATCACATTACAGTTGGCCGATAAATCGATAATGTATCCCGAGGGCAAACTAGAGGATGTACTCGTGCAAGTGGATAAGTTTATCTTCCCTGCGGACTTTACCATATTAGATTATGAAGCTGAAATAGCTATCATCTTGGGTTGCCCATTTCTTGCAACAGGGCGAGCACTGATCGATGTACAAAAAGGAAAACTCACCATCAGGGTTGACGATCAGCAAGTGAAGTTCAATGTTCTCAATGCGTTGAAGTACCCAAGTGATATGGAGAAATGCCAATATGTTGAGCCCCTAGAAGAGTTGAAGGAAGAAGATTTGGAATCGGCACAATATGGGAGGAGAATTGCACTGCAATACCAGTTGAATCAAATTTTGAACCACTCAAGTTATCTGAACGAACATCAAAACGCACTAAGCCATCTTTGGAAGAACCACCCGTGCTAGTTGTTGCCTGTGCACCTCAAGTATGCCTACTTAGGAGGTAACAACATGTTACCGGTTATCATTTCTGCCTCGCTGAGTAAGGAGAAGGAAGATGCACTCATCCGGATCTTGAGAAACAACGCAAAGGCTTTAGGATGGACCTTGGCAGACATTCGAGGAATCAGTCCCTCGTATTGCATGCACAAGATTCATCTGGAAGGAGGAAAAACGGGATCGATAGAAAGGTAACGTCGCTTGAACCCTACTATGAGGGAGGTTGTAAAGAAAGAAATAGTGAAGTTGCTGGATGCAGGCATCAACTACCCGATATCTGATAGTAGATGGGTGAGCCCAGTGCAATGCGTTCCAATGAAAGGGAGGATGACAGTCATCACCAACAACAAGAATGAATTAATTCCCACAAGAACAACTACAGGGTGGAGAATCTGTATGGATTACCGCAAGTTAAATTTGGCCACTAAAAAGGACCACTTCCCACTCCCGTTTATTGATTAGATGTAAGATAGACTTGTTGGGAATGAATTCTTCTATTTTCTTAACGGCTACTCAGGGTACAACCAAATTGCTATTGCACCAGAGGATCAAGATAAGACAACCTTCACGTGCCCATTTGGTACGTTCGCATTCCGTCGCATGCCATTTGGACTCTGCAATGTGCCAGGCACTTTCCAACGATGTATGATGGCGATATTTTCATATTTCTTGGAGGAGTCAGTCGAGGTTTTCATGGATGAATTTTCAGTTTTTGGCAATAATTATGACTCCTGTTTATCTAACCTTGAGAAAGTCTTGAAGAGATGTGTGGAAACGAATCTGGTTCTGAACTGGGAAAAATGCCACTTTATGGTTAAAGAAGGAATTGTACTGGGTCATAAAATATCAAAGCCAGGATTGGAAGTTGATCAGGCGAAAATCGATGCAATTTCCAAGCTACCTCCACCAGTAAACGTGAAAACACTTAGGAGCTTTCTGGGACACGTTGGGTTTTATCAAAGATTTATTCGCAACTTCTCCCAGATCGCAAGGCCCCTAACTGCGCTCCTTGAAGCTGACCGTGAATATAATTTTGATGATGCGTGCACTGAAGCATTTAACACATTGAAAGATGCGCTCATCATTACACCCATTCTGATTGCGCCTGATTAGACGCAACCATTAGCGTTGATGTGTGATGCTAGCGGGTATGTTATGAGCACAGTTTTGAATCAGGATAAGGACAAGGTTTTGCATCCTATCTACTATGCGAGTAAAACATTGAATGATGCGCAGGAGAATTATACGACCACGGAAAAGGAAATCCTTGCAGTGGTATTTGCACTAGAGAAATTCCGACAGTACTTATTCGGAATAAACGTGGTGGTGTACACTGATCACTCTGCGATCAAATATCTAATGACAAATAAGGATGCGAAACCGAAACTGATACGGTGGGTGTTGCTCCTGCAAGAGTTTAACCTAGAAATCAAGGACCGGAAGGGCACCGAGAACCAAGTCGCTGATCATATATTAAGATTGGAAAACTGCGAGGTTCAAGAGAAAGAAAAAGATATTGAAGAAAGATTCCCCGATAAGCTGCTGATGTCAGTAGGCATTAATGTTCCCTGGTATTCGGATATTGTGAACTTCATCGTTTGCGGCCAAGTACCAGAGGACTATACTTACCAGCAGAAGAAGAAGCTGAGACATGACATCAAATTTTATTTCTGGGACGACCCATTCCTATATCAACTTGGACCTGATCACATTTTACGTCGATGTGTTCCTAAGCACAAAATCAAGCACATTCTAGAGCTTTGTCATGAGTCCTCTTACGGAGGACACTTTGGGGGGCAGCAAACAGCCACAAAGGTCCTACAGAGTGGCTATTTCTGGCCAACATTGTTTAAGGATGCCCATGCTCATGTTGTGCAGTGCGATAGATGCCAGAGGACGGGGAATATGTCTAAAAGAAATTAAATGCCTTTAACATCAATCTTGGAGGTCGAATTATTTGATGTATGGGGAATCGACTTTATGGACCCATTTTCACCATCAGAAGGTCATCACTACATTCTGGTCGCAGTTGATTACGTATCAAGATGGATTGAGGCCATCGCATGTGCCAAGAATGATGTGGCCACAGTGGCAAAGTTTCTCAAGAAGAATATCTTTGCTCGAAATGGAACGCCATGGGCTTTAATCAGCGATGAAGGCTCTCACTTCATCAACTGCATAATCACCAACCTGTTGACTAAATTTAACGTCAGCCATAGAGTTGCAACCGCTTATCACCCACAGACTAATGGGCAGGCAGAGATTTCTAACTGAGAGATCAAAACTATCTTGGAGAAGGTAGTCAGTATCTCCAAGAAGGATTGGTCACCCAAGCTCGACGAAGCGCTGTGGGCATACAGGATTGCCTACAAAACTCCAATTGGCATGTTCTCATATGCTCTGATCTTCGGAAAAGCTTGTCATCAGCCGCTCGAGTTGGAACACAAGGCAATGTGGGCATGCAAGAAGCTGAACTTTGATCTAGCAAGTGCGAGGAAAGTCCGAAAATTGCAACTGAACCAGCTGGTCGAATGATGAAGGGACGCCTACGAAAATGCTAAGATCTATAAGAAGAGAACTAAGAAGTGGCATGATGACCGCATAAAAAACCAGACATTCGTCGAAGGTTAACAGGTACTATTGTTTAACGCACGTTTGTGATTGTTTCCAGGGAAGTTGAAATCCCGCTGGTCTGGGCCATTCTGGATCAAGACTATCTTTCCCCACGGCACAGTGGAACTGATAATTGAAGACGGAAACAATGCATTTAAAGTCAATGGTTAATGGATTAAGCCTTATTACGGGGGCAATATGGATCGATGCATGGATACCGTTAACTTGGGCAAGCAGGATTAATCGCTTGTGGGGGATGCTATTGTGGTAATTCTGAAAACTTTCTCCAATCAGCATCCCTATCTATGTTTAATTGCTTTCTTTACAGCTTTTATTTATTGCTTTCTAAAATTACATTATTTATTGCTTATTAGAATTAGCCTTTACTTTCTGTATTTTCCTTCAATTTAATTCATTAGTATGTTTCCATGTTATGTTTAATTCCTTTAATTCGTAAGCATTAGTAGCGATGTTCTTAAAATTTTCATGAATGACTGGATGAAAAGTTGAACACCGCAAAGTCTTTTCGACTTGCGTTATTAATGAATTAAAAAGAAAAATAAAAATTGGTATATAACGCGATGTTGGGTGCATTCCATGATAACAGATATACTTTGCATCCATTACACCCAAATGCATTGCGTTGAGGGGTGTGTTGCGCTAGTATGTGTTCTTTGCCCGTCCTTAGCGAAGATGCACTATGTTGAGGTAGTGTTGCACTAGTAGAAATACCATGTGCCCGTCCACCAGAAATACGTTGAGTTAAGGGGTATATTGCGGGAATACATGCGTTGTTGCCCGTCCTCAGCAAAAATGTATTTGCGTTAATGGAAGCACGGTGTAATTTTTAATCATGCACCCGTCTGAATCAAATTCAAAAGATAACTGCAATTCATTATTTTTCTAGGTTTAGTTAAATTCTTTGATTCTTTGCATAGGCAAAACTTTTTGTATTGCGATATATGTAATTACTTGTATACTTAGTTAATTTTCAATACACCTGAGTAGCAATTCTCTCTATATGCCTGTGCCTCTTCTTTATCATCCTTTGTCAACTTTGCGATATTCTTAATCTTTCATTTTTGCGTTATTCATTGCGCTGCCATGATGTATAATATGCATACACTTAGAAACATTTCCCACACTTTGTAATTTCTAACTAACACTTAGTTACCTCGTAGCTATAGCAATGCTTTACTGTTTATCCTTCAAAATTATGCTCAAACCTTCTTTTTGAAATTTTGTCTAAGTGTTTTTCTATTTTGTCCAAACAATGCAATGAGGACCTTGCGCATCTCTAAATTTGGGGGTGGGGAAGGTCTGAGCATATGAGATCAAGAGTATGCAGTCATTAAGAAAAATGTGCTCATTATTTCCATTCAAAAAAAAAATTCATATAAACTCCAATGTCAGCGCAAGGGAAACCTAAAAAACAATCCTAACCTGATAAGAGTTAAGTTGTGAAAGAAGCCTTCTCGTAGTTGGACGTTCGCATGACACCCGTGGGAGTAAGCCAAAACAAAGGTGGGTTTCCAAGAACAACGCAATATGAAAAGAGAAAAATGAGAAAGAAAAATAAAAGAATGCAAGAGACAAATCCTCTGAAATTCATGAGTTAAAGTTGAGATTGGCACACAGCCATAGTTGGATGTTCGCATGACACCCGTAGGAACAAGCCAAAACGAAGGGTGTAACCATGATCAACAGTTTCTAATAAATGATGCAAAGTTTGAACACTGCATCCAGAAACATCAAGTTGTTTTGACAAGAAGAGGTAAACATTCTTTTTAAAACTAGAAAAGCATTTTTGAGCATACATTTGTAGTATAGAAGAATAAAGTAGGGCTTTGTTATGAATTTTCAAGGATAGAAAGAAATTGCGATGTTAAGTAATGTGCCTAGGTGGAGCATTCAGAGCAACCAATCGACGCCAAATTTAGGATAGGAATTTAGCATTATTGCCTTAGTAGAAGATATTCTTGAGGACAAGCATATATCTAAATTTGGGGGTGTGATAACTTATAGAAATATAAGTTATTTATACTGCTTTATTTAGATATTATGGCCAAAAGAAGGAAAGTTGCGTCAATTGTATGGAAATTAGCTAAGAAATGCAAGAATTATAAATTGTCGTCAATACACCCACTAACACCATTGCAGTGGTAGAAAAGGATGTTTCCATTCTGTTTTGCAGGAAATCAAGTCACCGCATGCATTCATGGCTCAAGATTAAAAAAAAAAAAAAAAGAAAAAGAACAACGCATCTACGTCGCATTGCGCCAATCATTCAGAAATGAATAGACGATCAACGCAATGATGGCACATGCGACAAGCGATCAAGAGCTAAGCAATTAACGCTACTTCAACTGCATGCGGTAATCAAAAACAACACTGCATGTGGACAAACAATCAAAGATGCAAAAGAGCAATGCAATTGCGGAGGATCCAGACACGTGTACAGCTGACCGTTGTGCATTTCTGACAGGATTGATCGCGTAATAGAAGGAATATTCACTCCACCATTTTCGGAATTGCCATAACAATAAAGTGGGGTCCACACTGCAAAGAGTCAAAGCTGAGCCTATAAATAGCCTCTGAAATTCTATTGGAAAATATACTTGATACGAGCATATTTCGATATTTGTATCTGAGAGAGAGACTGGTCTGAAGAGCCTGATCGTAGAAGATCCGAGAAGATTTAAGAGACAAGACCGAGAGGTGAGTCTCAGGGAAAATCCTTTCAATCCCTGTCGTTGAAGCTCTGTACCAAGGTCACTTCTACCAAACGAGCAAGCCTGAGAGGGAAGCTCTTTTCTACATTCACTCCATCCGCCGATAAGCAAATCCACCATCTTGACATAGATGAATACAGAGGATGAAATAGGGAATAGATACAAATACAGAAAGAGTGTCAACATCTTGACATAGATCCCGATCAGAGATTTGCGCTTGTCGGCGTGTGGATGTGGTGAAGAGAAAAGCTTCCCTCTCAGGCTTGCTTTCTCGGTAGAATTGACCTTTGCAGTTTCAACTTCGAGGATCGGAAGAATTCCTTGCTCGGAGACTCACCTCTCGTCCTTGTCTCGTAGTTCTCTCAGATTTACTCTAGATAGTCGCTTCAAACCAGCCTCTCTCTCAGTATCAGTATATGCACGTCTCTATGTATACATGTATATCTTTCAGCGAATTTGAAGAAGCTATTTATAGGCGAGACCTTGGCTCTTTGAATTTGTGGTCTCCACTGTATAGTTATGGTAATTCCTAAAATGGCGGAATGGAAAATTCCTTCTGTTACGCAATCAACCCGTCAGAAATACACAACTAAAAGTTGTACACTTGTCAGAATCTTCCGCAAATGCGTTGCTCTTCACATCTTCTATCTATCGCCGCATGCGGTGTTGTTTTTTATGATCGCATGTGGTTGAAATTGCGTTGATCGCTAAGCTCAGGATCGATTGTCGCATGCGCCATCATTGCGTTGATCATCTCTTCATTCTTGATTGATGGCGCAATGCGATGTAAATGCGTTGTTTATTTTGTCTTTGAGCCATGAACGCATGCAGTGACTGATTTCCTACAAAACAGACATTGAAACATTCTGTTCTGCCATCGCGATGGTGTTAGTGGGTGTATTTACGACATTTCATAATTTTCGTATTTCTTAGCCAATTTGTATACTATCAACGCAACTTTCCTCTCTTTTTGTTGCAATATCTAAATAAAACAGTATAAATAACTTGTATTTCTACAAGTTATCAACAATACAAATGCATAAAGAGACAAACTCTACGCACATCGGCATAAACGTCTCCACGCTCTGATATGCATGAACGCTCGAACAACGGCAGCCTCGAACGCCCGATCTACACGATCGCAACACCGCACGAACACTTCGCGCTCGTCCTCAACAATCTCCTCGGTCACGAACTCCTCCACAACACGAACGAACACCACGCTCTTCCTCAGTGACACAAATGACCTCTATAGCACCACGAACGGCCTCCAGAAAACCTCGACGATGTCGAGTTGAGTCTGACACCACTAACAAGGCTACCTTGGTATTCTCGGTGTGAGAATCCAGAGGGTGGGCTCTGTTCAGACTTGGTATGAGGAAGACGAACGGAGGAAATAACAATCGCGTACACGACTGGGTAAGTGGAATTTGGTAGAGACCTATCATATAGGTCGATGCCCAATCATTTACATAAAGCTATACAATCGTCTAGCAAAATCTATACGATCGTTTAGCTCATCGTTAAGCTCAGTTTGTCGCCTATAGACTTAAGACGATTGTTTACCTTGGGCCAGCGATCGTCTAGTAAAGCTATGTTATCATTTAGTAAATACTGCACGATCATTTAGCTCGCACCTACACGATCGTTTACCTCGCCCAGCCGTCATTTAGTAAATCCGTATTTACTTGACGACTTACGTGGGTTTCTTTTGCACAAGAGAAAACTCAAAAAAAATTTCAAACTTTTGTAAAAACTTCTTTTCAAAATAGGAAACCAATTTCTTTTTAAACTCACGGTTACCATGATCCAATAACCACCCACTACTTTGGTTATTTAAAAGAAAAGGAATTAATTATCTAATAATTAATATTATTATAAACATAAATGATAACCAACTTATCATACTATATTTATAACCTATAGTTTTAATATTTCATCTCATGAAACATATAAACCATAGTTCTTTTTCTATTACAGGGTACTTAATTTAAATCTCATTTACATCAATCCTCCACTAGTTATATCTCATACATCATACCAATTATATCATATATAATCAAAATACCTCTAGTCAATTTGAACATTTCAAATCAACACCAAGAACTGATCCTCAACAGAATCCAAGCTACCAAGAGGACCTCATGGGCCTGTAGCTCCGAAGCTCCAACGGTACGTGAATGACTGACTAAACTCTTTAGTCACGGGATCCACCATCCGTTAACTGTCAGGCACTCCACTAAAGACCGAAAGCTGAACTCTCCTTACTACAGATATATTATGTGTCCATCTTAACCAATTAGTAGTGCGACAACCCTTCACAGATCGCTCGTAAGTACAGCTGGGCCAATAACCGTTATGCCTCTGTAGTTACATCTGTCTCCTTAAGTACCACTGATCCCTCTAATGAACATAAGTCATAGTCCTACTATGACTGAGTCTTCTCTTCCAAAGAGAATCTGTGGCCACTATGTTCAAGCCCCGAAATCAGCCCTTAAGAGAGCAATCTCTTTACTTATCCCTGCTTCGGAAAAGGGGTGAATTCCATATTGTGGATTGAGTTCCCAACTCCCAGATTACACAAGTCCCCAAAAAGGTAGGCATGTTGAGTTGGCAATCTGGTCACTCTCACCCATACTAATCAAAGGACCACCTTCAAAGGCAGGAGATCCCAAAACA